>NW_024425563.1:63531913-63817891 GCF_017311325.1 Ursus maritimus | reverse complement strand
AAAGAACTGGACATCTTATCCTAGCCAAGCTGACATCTAAAATTAAGCAGCACACCTATGATTTAATGGATGAGAAATTCCAAAGCTGGTTTTACATAGGTTAGCTTCATAGAGAAAATGATCAAGAGCCAGTTCCACACTTTTCTAACCCTTTTCGCACCCTGAAAATACGAAAGGGCCTGGGGAGAAGGAAGAGGAGTGAAGATTTGTGAAGAGATGTAATTGAAGAGAGGTATAGTGCATTGTGAATTTGTACCTACCTCCCCTTATGCCAAGGAATGGGGATGTGTATTACTTCCTTTGCCTCAAGCGTTGTGAGGGAGATTTCCCTAAGTCTACTTGGAGACCCTGAAATGTGTTCCTTGCAGTTGGGAGAAGACCTAGAGGATGCATGAGGGTGGTAAAGTGGCCTGTGGCAGTAGCATGAAGTGGCTGCCCTGCCACTGGTGTGTACTTCTGGAGTTTGTTGGGGCAAGATATGTGGTAGTGTTTCCGGTGAACCACAGGAGAGAGAGCTAATGGCACAGTTCTCTCCAACAGGGCCTCTGGAAGGGAGAGAGGGACCCCGTGGCAAGAACCTAGACAGTGAACATTAGATTTCAAGGAGCTGAGGAAGGAGTAGATGGTAGCTAGTTAGAACAGAGATGTAGCATGTAACTTGCAACGCTGAGATTCTCAATCAGCTAAAGCACCTACTGGAGAGTCAATTTCAGACAGCCTGAGTGAGAGTGTGTGAAGGCCATTACAACAGTACCAGTTTATATAAGGTCTTTTTTTACCCTTTATCTTTCTTTTTTCTACCTCCTTAAGATCCCCTCTATCAAGCACAGAGGAGCTGGTATATGTGGGGAATGAGAAGCAGAGGAATCAGAAGCCAGTCAGGCCCTTCTTTCTTACTCTGCTGTCTTCCAGCCTGAGAAAGCCTGAAGAGAAAGAGGGGAGGAGTTTTAACATTAAGTTCAGAGTTTTGATTAATATCATAAACTGGACATTCCACTTCCTGAATTGAGATTATGTTTATAATTATGTTTAAAATTTAGAGTATTTGCAATTTAGGAGAACACAACTATGAGCAGGAATGCCTTGGAACTTGCTCAGGTTTTCATCTGTGGGAGACAGAAGTGTCTTGAGTACTTGACAAACGGTTCTCAAAAAGCGGTCCCCAGACCATTCACATTAGTGTTCTCTGGGAATGTATTAGATATGCAACTCCTCCTCCCCTGCCCCTGACCTACTAACTTAGAAACTTAAGCAATCTCAAGCCCTTTAGGTGATTAGTACGCATGCTAAACCTTCTTGTCCTACAACAATGTCTGACAGTGGCACATATGCAAAAAAATGGGTAGTGCTCTCCTACCACACTCAGATAAATCTCTTTAATCATCGCTGCCTTTCATAATAAATATAAAGGAGGTATGTAAATAAAAAATATAATAATAAGTTTCTTTACGGCAGTTAATACTAACAACTGATGCCTTTCTATATGAGGTAATCATTCCTGCTCTGCTTATTTTGTAAGAATATTATATCAAATCAGCTAATATATTTGAAAATGCTTCTTAAACCATGAAGCACGGTACATATTGCAAGTTATTATTATTACAAGTAACTTATTTACATGGACATCAACTTCAGTTTGAAAGTGATATCCCTGGGGTTTGCTGAGCATTTAACTTTCATTATCACACCTGTCAACCAGATCCTATCACTAACTAATAAGGTATCAAGCAGAAGAGCCAAATCAGAAGGGAAAATTGGTCAAATCATGGCTGCATGCTTTATGTTTAGTGAGAAAAAATAGAGTTGATGGATTTTGTCAAGGCTGAAATTGGATATTTAGAGTAACTTAATGACAGCTTAAGGGGGTTTATCAATCTCCCTATTTCTTTTTCTGCACTTTCAAAAATGTTTCTGTCCATCATATAGACACAGCCTTGGATGAGGTTAATAACATTTGCAAACCAAAAGAAATTTAAGGATGAGATTGACTATTTTTGAAATTTCCATTTGTGGAAAGTCATATCCATATTGAAAATTCTATCTCATTTTGCTCGTTCTTATCGGAACACGCTTTTTCAGTTCTCCTGGGGAATTAGAGCACAATGGGATTTTGCCTTTGTAGATACTGATAATTGTCTGTCATGAACTTCAGTATTGCCAGCAGTCAGTGATCGCACTATTTTGAGGAGCTGTTACATGCAAAGTCCTAGGGGAGATGCCAAATGTGGTACTTTTCCAAGTTGTTCTCAGAGCTTATTTAGATAAAAGGATAATATTTAGACTCTGGGAAGGGAAATATGTGATGTCAGTCAAAAGAGTGGTATGAACAAATGAAGTCTAGGTTAGGGTTGGATGGACAATGTATGGGCATGGGTGGCTTTATTGAAAATTTGGAATTTTAGTTCTGATTAGGTGGTATATGTTTTACTCAACATGAGAGTATAATGTTTGGTAATTGGCTTTCCAGCAACTTGGATATGGGAATATTTAGCATGAAGTAAACAGGTTCTACATACTGTAGACCTCAGATCAGCAAGATGAGATGAAGCAGTAATGCTAGTGGGAACCCCCACTTATAGGTACCTGGGTGACTAATCCTGTTAGACAGGAAGTATCTTTGAGCTGTACTAGTGGAGGATTCTTTTTCAGTTCTACATCAAGCAGGAAGAGACCATTCTTGAGGAAGGGGCATAAAAATACCTCCCATCATCACTACAAAAGAGAACAAGTTGAGCCTAAGAATGCTCCTGCCAGCTGAGACAGCTCAGACAGAATGCTCAGGAGACCTCCAGCTGGGACAGTCTTATACCGGCCTCCCCTGGTTCAGGGTTCACAGCAAACAGCCAGGTGCTCCAAGACTGTACTTTCATCAAGTGCCTAGGCAAAGACAAAGACTTGGTAACAAGGTGCCTGATGCAAACAGCAGAGATCCCAATCCCAGCTGAGCTATGCCCACCCACAAAGGCCTGTTGGGGTTTAAAGATTAGCAAGAACGAGACTTGAATTCAGCTTTAAATTGCTTGCAGTTTGGTTAACCATTGAGCTATTAAAACAAGCAGTGTGAAGATAAGGGTACAATGAGTGAGTGAGTGAGTACAGCACTTTCCCAGTGCCTCTCAGGTTCCTCACCAGAGACAGATGCTCCCAAGTTTTGCAATCAATACTGATGTCCAGTGGGAAACTAGGTTAGAGGAGCAAAAACTGGACTGGAGCAAGGCCCACCCAGGCCTCAAAGGTCTATTTTAGGGGTCCTTACTCTCAATGCCATAGTTGTACACTTTTGAGTGTGGGCCTGGGCAGCTGGATTAGCCATGGCTTCCCATACCACCATAAACTTCAGGGGAGAGGGGAAGCCTGGACCAGCGAGGAGACTCCTTCTGTAGCCACATTAGTTATTGGTGATCTCCACTTCTCTTGTGAGGGAGAACCACAGATAGAAAACTCTCACCATATCCTTTACACTTTATTTTGTATGCAATCAGCGAACTGTAAAATAAAATGAATAATGTTTTTATAATAGAGTGTGGGTTCTAACATCCTGGACAAATCTTTTTTGTCATTCTCATATATTTGTGAGTTAAAATATTGCATCTAGGCGTTGTTATGTGTAGACTTGCACTGGCAGAAACTTCCTGACCATCAGGGTCAAGATTCTGGAACCCAATTAGAGCAAAACAAGGCAAGGCTTTTTGGTGTTTGGTGGTACACAGACTCAAAAACAGCAGAAAGATTAGTTTTCTGGAAACATGGACGTAAGTAGTGGTCACTTTTGCATTTTAAATCTGTTTCCCTTCAGCAACATGGATTCCCATGTGTCACACAACTCCAAATGGTAAGAACATGGAAATCAGATCCTTGAATTACTTACAGTTTCTCAGGAAAACTGATGACCCATTGACTTGTGGGAACAGTCCCTGATTGGGAATTTTTAAAAGTTTGTTGAACTCAGAAGAGGCAGAACGTGACAATAAGAGCACAGACTTTAGGATCAAATTGCATGAATTTGAATTCCATTCTGACATGTCGTAGCTGTGGGACCTTGGGCAGGTTGCTGATCTCTCTGATTCAGAAATGCTACCTGCTTTATTTGGCTGTTGTGAGAATTAAATGAGTTGCTGTGTTTTAAACGTTTATAACAGTGCCTGATATGTAAGTGCTTGCTATTATTATTTCCAAACACAAGCCTCTTCTTTTGTGAAGGACACAATATTGTCTAGGCTGCTTATTTTGCCTGCTGCTGTGATACGGAATTTTTGAAAGGAACTTTTTTCTTAACTAAATGGTAATAACGCTATCTATAACCATTGGAACTAGCTGGTGCATTACCTGTAATCTTGATAGCAAAATCAAATTCAACATATTTTACTCTCTTAACTTCACCTTTCACAGAATCACTTAATTTTAATGCAGACCATTTCCAGTTGGACATCTTCATTTTTCAGACATATATATGACCAAAGTTAAGTAAGTAGATAGCAATCCCTGAGCTTGTAGTTAAAGTCATATTTCGAATACAGGTCTTTATACTCTTAGATCCAAGAAGTCTCCAATAAAACATGGCATGCAAAGATAAATACTATAGATGAGGTCTCTATAACCCTAAGCTTCTGTGATCATGGGAGGTGTCTTATTAAATCCTTTCATATACTTGTTTTTGAGTCGGGCTTTTCAGCATATGTTTTTGGTTTTTGCTTTGAGGGCTTTGGAAAATTTGTCAGCTGTCACAGATACGATTTCTGTCATCTGGCTCTTTCAAGCACTAAGGATCTGTCATTTCTAAGTTTCATAATATAATGTGGCTATCAGTTCTCACCACTGAACTGAAGTTGGGCTTTTCATGTGCACAATGCAAAAATGAGAAACTGTAATTTGTTATCGAGTAATGAAATGGCAAATAATCAGTTCTCAGAAGCTTTTAGGAGCTGTACTATACAAGGTGACTATAAAACAATGAGTCTTGAGTGCCTGGAAGCCGTGATTCTCACACCCAGCCATGCAATCCCTGGTACGTTTTAAAATACATATTCCTGACCCCATTCAAGCTTTTGGAATCAATATATAAAGTGGATGGCATTATTTTTTAAAAATTCCACAGTGATTCTGATGAACCACTTTCCCAAGTCACACATTAAAATAGTCCTGAGACTCTGGAGTCATGTTTCAAGTATTAGAATCAAAGCATGTGAGCACTGGCAAGGATTTAATGTAACATCCAGTCCATTTGTACATTTTGTAGATGAAGAAAGTAAGATTGGGAATGACTTAGCAGTTTTAGGATCATAATGGTTTAGAGGAAGAAGAAAGCTTATAGATGATGTGAGAGGTCATTAACATCTTAGAGATGAAGAAACTGAGATGCAGGAACGTTCTGTGAAGGGTCCAGGGTCAGAGGCAGAAAGGCAAGCTGAGATCTATCATTGTCCCCATCACAGGGATAAAGGAGCTGTAACAGAACATATTCAAGGTCTTTCCAAGGATTGTGGACACATTGGTGATGGAGACAGGTATTGGAGGGTAAGGCCCAAGGTAGAACCCATCAAGTTAGCTTGCACGAATCTCCTAAACTTGTCTTGAAATATTTCACATTTTAGAGAAAAAGTTAATTTAAAATGTCATTTGAGGTTGAATCAATCTTGATCATGGTTGTCACAGAGTTAATATGGTAAAGGAGAAAAAGCATTTAGCTGAGAACTGGGAGATCAGGAATCTGTTCTCACATTCATCACTAATTTGCAGTGTGGGATCACAGGGAGAGCATTTAACCTCTTCCAACGTGGGAATTACAGGGTTAGTGTCTTCCCTAAGTACTTTTAGAATCATTATGAATGTAAAATTTAAAAAAAATCCGAGGAAAGTGTATTGAAAAGTATAATGTATTATATATTTTTAATCTTGTATGGGAACCATTTATTTTTTATTTTTATTTATTTATTTGTTTTAAAGACTTATTTATTTAATAGAGAGAGTGAGCCCCCGTGGGGGGTAGGGGAGGGGCAGAGGGAGAGGGAGAAGCTCAGTGGAGATCCTGACACGGGGCTGGATTCCAGGACTCTGAGATCGTGACCTGAACTGAAGGCAGATGCCTAAAAAACTGAGCCACCCAGATGCCCCAGGAAACCATTTAAATAGAAATGTCTTTTTATGAAATAGGGAGATGTTAACTTGAGTTTATCATCCAGCCAGTGCTATTATGCCCATTAATTAAAACACTAAAATATATATGCTTTTGCATATCACATAATATCACTTATTTTTTTTTAAAGATTTTATTTATTTGACAGAGAGAGAGACAGCCAGTGAGAGAGGAAACACAAGCAGGGGGAGTGGGAGAGGAAGAAGCAGGCTCCCAGCAGAGGAGACTGATATGGAGCTTGATCCCAGGACCCTGGGATCACGCCCTGAGCCAAAGGCAGACACTTAACGAATGAGCCACCCAGGCGCCCCATAATATCACTTATTTAATGTAAATTTCTGGTCTTTATCTAGTATGACAGGCAATTTTTTTTTATTGTATGAGTATATTTAATGGCAAAAACTATAAATGAAATAGAAGGAAAACAGATAGTTTTTCTTTCTCCAAGGATACCAGGTCAGAGTAGACATATGTATGATGCTAGATCTAAAATTATATTTATTCCTTTCTGGCCTTCATATTAAAATATTATATAGCAAACACTCTAAAAGTGTACAAGGAACTGTTTTGCACTTAACAAGTCAGATTATATTAATCCTCTTACATCAGTCAGGGTCCAAGAAGGAGACAGAAACCACACAGTAATTTGAACAGTGGAAGTGAAATCTAAAGCATTAAGAGCCATGACAAGGGATTGGATTTATGAGGTATAGCCTGGTAAGAAGTAAAGAGAATTCTGAAAAGTATAGGATTAACACATACAGGAGTAGCCACTACCCCCCAGGTTGAGATTGAGCTCCTAATGAAAAAATAAACCGAGAAGTGGGTTCTCCCCGCCCCAGGATTAAGATCCAGACCTCAGTGGAGAGGATGTGGCCGTGGCACGCAGGACAGCGGAGGAGATTCCAAAGTGCTTCACTGGTGGAACGTGCTGGGAACGTGTCCTCTGGGATGCTGGGGGAAGCTGTTTACAAGGATGTGTGGTACCTCAGAACTGGCTGCAGTAATGCTCAAGGAGTATCAGGGTGGCAGGGGGGCTGCTGGGTGCTAGGCGTTGACTGATGCTGGCCACTGCACACTGCAGAAGCAGGGTACTGGGAACCTCATTCCCTACGAGAGCCTCATACTGGAAAGACCACAAGCAGTAGGAGGCTGTTGAATGAGATGAGTGGGAACTGGTAGGGAAACCCCTTTCTCTTCCAGTGTCTCTCCAGGGTCCTCTCATGATGATGCTCGGCATCATGCCAGTTGGCAAAGGAGAACTGTTTAAAGGACCCGCCTCAATTTGTGCAGAGTAGGCAACAAAAGTTGAATTTGGAGCTTTGAGGGAATAAATGGATAACTGGAATAACTTGCAACAGTTCTGTGAGATAAAGTACTACCATTATCCCTGTTTTACAGATAAGAAAACTAAGACACTTGCCCAAGGAAGGTCATATGGACAGTAAGTGGCAAAGCTAGGATTTGAATCCTTATATTTTAGCTCTGGCACCCACTCTAAATTACTCCCCTATGCAGGCTCCGTGTTTATTTCCTTATATAAAATCTTTGAACTTTACCACAAAGTTTTTTTTGTTGCTCTTCCCATGTGATTATTCTCCTGTTTGTTTTCCATGTTTATTTAACTTTCCTAAAATTGTATATCCAAACCAAACCTCTGATCTACTTGCTTTTAAGATTTTCTGTTCTATATGGGGGGGGGGGGAGTGAATAAGCAGTCTGTTGATTCTCTCTATAACATTTCTATATATTTTGTATCTATACATTCTTTACCTATATATTTCTATGTCTGTTTTCTGCTTTCTATCTCACTACACTAATTCAGACCCATAGTACCTCCTACCTGACTATGAACACAGCCTGCCTACCCATCTGTCTGCTGCCAATCAGAGTTCCAGTTCATCTTGAACACCATCACTGTGTTAGCTTTTGTGAAGAGCAGCCCTGGTTATACCGCCACTGTCCTCCACAGTCTCCGGGGGCAGCTCAGGCACTGTCCTATTAAAGCCCAGTCCTTCAGTGCAGCCTTCCATGCTCTCTACATGCTGATCCTGACTAAGCAGCTTTCCAGCTCTAACTCTTCCCTCTTCTACTAGCACCAAGTCTCTTAGCTAAAGTGACTTGTCAGTGTTCCTCCAACCTTGTTTCCTGCCCCATCCTTTGTTTCAGATGTACATTTTGCCAGAAGCTTTTCTGTCCAGCTTCATGAGTCCAATCCAGCCTCATCTCAGAATCATCTTAGAAGCTCCTCTCCACGAAGCCTTTCCTGTTTTCAAATAATCTTTTTCTCTTTTGAAGTTCTAGAGTACTATGTTGGCTTTTTAGGATAGAGATATTGTTCTAAATTTCTACCTTATTATTAGATCACAAGTTCCTTAAAGGCAAGAGCAATATTTTATTCTTTACTTTCTTTTTTCTATTTGTTTATCATATCCATCCATCTATCCATCCATCCATCACCTATTTACCTACCTACCTACCTAATTGGCTAATTGTATTTCCTGAAATTCAAGAGGCCATCAATATAGATTTCAAGGTTTGTATTGTCAAGTTTATAAGACTTGAGTAGGCCTACTTTGCATTGCATTTACTTAGGGAAGATGTAGAATAGGGAAGACAGGTATGAATTACAGCATCATCATAGAGTCTACAGCCATTCAAATGCTGTTTCTAATGTCTCTTAGTCATTGCTGGGACATGTGTTTGTGTCAAGATTAATAGTAAATGAATGGAGAGGAAGGCATATCAGAGAAATCACTGGTTCTGGGGGTCCATCAGGTCAAATTACCTGCTAGTTACAGAACTTTGAAAGGGTAAAGCACATTCCCTAGCATGGTACCCTGAATGTAGTAGAAAATTAAAACTTAAAAAAATTTTAATTGTATGTTATTTTGGATTAAGTTTTTGGTTTTTCTCTGCCCTGAAGAATCTACATTCTTCTGTGTATCAAGAGAGTGTTGGGTCTCTGAGCCACTGCTGTGTCTGCTTCTGTATATCTATGACTTTATCTGTTTCTAATTCCTAGTCTCATTCACACCTCCAGTAAAGGCTTGATCTTTGAAACTTTTTTACTGACCTGGGCTCATTTTCAGTGCCAACATCCTGCTTGATCCTTAAAGGCTCTTCTCCAGTTCTAGGTCCTTATTGTTTGCTTTAATTTGTTGCAGAGTAACCGAATGGCCAAAACAGTCATTTATAGGGTTCAGTATTGCAGTTTGAATTCCTGAACCACTCAATTGAGGTTCCTCGTGGAAGCAGTTTAGGAAAGAAATAGTTTTATTTTTTATTTTTTTATTTTTTTTAATTTTTTTTTAAAGATTTTTTATTTATTTATTCGACAGAGATAGAGACAGCCAGCGAGAGCGGGAACACAAGCAGGGGGAGTGGGAGAGAAAGAAGCAGGCTCATAGCAGAAGAGCCTGATGTGGGGCTCGATCTCATAACGCCGGGATCGCGCCCTGAGCCGAAGGCAGACGCTTAACCGCTGTGCCACCCAGGCGCCCCCGGAAAGAAATAGTTTTAAATCCCATTTTTTCACATTAGCACACCCTGAGAAATATATAACAGTGTATACTTATTAGATAACTTCCACAAGACTTTTTGTAAAACTTGAACTTTTTTGTGCCCATTAGGTTTCCCATGTGACTAACCGGAGATTTCAGCTTTCACTAAAATTTTGCATACATTGAACATTCAATAGCTGTTAGGTGTATAGCTATTAGTGTAAGACACATGGTGTTTTTTCTCAATTATCAGAAATCTCATTGTTTGCTGGAAAGTTAACTTTGAAGAGTAGGCAGGTGTCTCTGTACAAGGTCTTAACCAGGTGATTAGCCTTATCCTTGAGGACACTTGCCTTTTTAAAGTAGTCTTGCTGCATATAGATCACTGTTTCCAAACTTTGATATGCATTAAGAACCACTTTCTGTGCAAATTAAAAGTGTAGATTTCTGGGATCCCAACCATCTTGATTCAGTAGATCTGGAAATGGGCCCAGGAATGGGTACTTTTACAGTCCCCAGTGTGATTCTAGTGCATGTGGTGTGAGGGCCATACTCTAAAAACACTAAATTAGTCTCTAGAGAAGGCATTTAGGGTTTCAGAGGAGAGGGGGGTGATGGATTGGGCTAGACTGGTGATGGGTATTAAGGAGGGCACGTATTGCATGGGGCACTGGGTGTTATAGGCAAACAATGAATCATGGAACACTACATCAAAAACTAATGATGTACTGTATGGTGACTAACATAATAACAAATTTAGAAAAAAAGAAGGCATTTAAGTGTTCCATCATTTTGAGGTGCTTTCTGGGTTGAATTCCAAAATGTCACTTAGGAATTATGATGATTTTCAAAAACACTTATAGTGAAGTATAATTTACATGCCGTAAACTTCACCTGCCTTAGTGGACAGTTCAATATTTTTAGCACATTTGCTGAGTTATACAATTATTGTGATAATTGTTATCTCTTTTTTTGCCTGGGTTGATTTTCAGCACAGTCCATTATACTGACTGGTGATAATGTATGATTTAGTTTCTTATTTGGAAGGTAGCAAAATGTTTTAGGAGGATCGGTGAGTCAGAAGACCCAAGTTTGAACTTTGGCTCCATCACCCAGTGGCCTGAGTGGTAAGAGATATGGCTTTTCTGAGTCTGCATCACCTCCTTTATAAAATGGGGATAATATTAACTAATATCTCTTCTATAGAGCTCTTGTGAAGATTAAATGGAAAAAGGTTTTTGGAGTATAATTTGTAAGTGTATTAAATTATGTAATTAATGAGTACCTACTTCCATTGCTCAATTACTGAGTGAAGATATGTTAATGAGACACCATCCCTGCTCTCTAGAAGCAGATAGTAAGGAAATTGAACATGGTTCTATGGGGGCATATAACAAAGAAATTTTAATTGAGCGAGGAGTGGGGAGTCTATGCAGGAAAGCCAGGAGAGTTTTGTCTAAGGGGATAATGTTTGAGATGAGAGTTGACAGATGAACTGGCATTAACTAAGCAAGGAGATGGTGGTGCTAGCTTTCTAGGCAGAAGGAGTAGGGGACAATGTGGCAGAGTGGAAAGGGTACATTTGTAGGACCTGAAAAAATGCTGGGGCAGCTGGAGGATAAAGCTCAAGGAAGAAGGTGGTCCTAGGGAGCAGGCATCAGACCCTGCATGCTCTGCAGCTCACCTGATGGTTCAGGGCCTAATCCTTGACGGGTGTTAGGGGCATGGGTAGGTGTTCATGATATGACCAGATTTGCATTTCCAGTGCCCACTCTGAGAAGATGAATGGGGAGTGTGGGAGGGCAGAGGACGCCAGAAGGTCAGTTGAGAAGCTATTGCAACAGAGATGGTGGTCTAAGGTGGTTGTGGTAGATCTAGAATAATGCTGAGTATTCAAAAATAAATTTAGGGGATGGAATTGATTGGATTTTGTTGTGTGTTATATTTGGAGGGTGTGGGGAGAGTGGTATCTAGATGACTCTTGGATTTCTGACTTGCATAATTGAATAGATGATGGTTCATTCACTAAGATTAGACACTACAAGGACAAAGAATTTGAAGGTGAAGTGGGAAATAATGAGTAAAGCACAGGTAAAGCAGTTAGGACCTTGCCTGATGATCAGTGAATGGTAGCCACAATGAGGATGGTGATGATTTTAAGATGCCTTCAAGGCATCCTAGTGGATACCTTGAGCTGTAATGAGCCATACAAATGTTGGTTATTACTATTATTTTGGTCATAAAACTTGACAAGTAATATATTAATTCATGTTTTAATTTCTTTAACTTATACTTCAAAATCACTTATAACATTAATCCTTCCCCCAATGGCATAAAAGCAGGATTTTACTTTATTAAATAGGAGCCCATGTTTCATAATCTTCCAAGTTTATTGATTGAAGCTGAAAGCTTCAACTAGATCATTCCTCAGAGCTCCTCTAGGGAGTGTTACATTAGAAAGATAACAGCAGGCTTGTAAATTAGTACAGTTTACCAACCCACAAACATTTGTCACACTCTCCCCCCCTCACAAGAAAGCAGAAGGAAAATAAGCAGCCTTTCCTCAGTGCCTCCTGCCTCATGATTTGTTTGGCATAAATTGCTACCTGCCTTGTGGCTGGGCAGTTAGCTAATTTAAAGGCTGAATGAGAAAGCTCTGAAAACAGCCAGAGTGTTCTATTGAAGTAGATGGCCAGTCAATAGGGAAAAAGGGGAATAAGCTGATTAATGATGAAATCAGAACACCCTTTGCAAAGAATCCTTATGCTTTGCCAAGCTGATTTAAGTGGATCTCATATTCCTGGTGCCTGGTACCCATCCCACGTTTCTGACTTCAACTCTAGACAGTTTCCAGTATATTATTACTAAATTTAGCTGATTTTTTTTTCGGTGGAACAATTTGAAGTAATTGTGACTTAGCTTTTATTTTTCTATTATATATTCAGTTGTCTCTCTACCTGTAAAAAAAATCATAATTAGATGAATATTTGCATATTTATAGGTATATTTCAACCCAAGATAAAATCTGAATGTTTTTGGCTAACAAACTTAGATCACTAAGGGTATGTGGAGTTAGTGTGCTTTGGTGTTTGATTTAGGTTAGCATTCTGTTTGCTTCATTACTTGTATGGCATTGGCCATGTTGAATTGCCTCTCTAAGGTTTGCTTTTCTCATCTGTAAAATAGAAATGATAGTAACATTATCACCCTCATAGGATAATTGCCAGAATTAAATGAAGCAAATATCTGTTATAAATATCTGCAAAATGCTTTAAACAGTGCCTGCCACATGATATGAGTGTCTTATTCTGTTTGAGCTGCTATGATGAAATACTTTAGACTAGGTGGCTTATAAACAGCAGGAAGTTATTTCTCATTGTTCTAGAGGCTGGGAAGTCCAAGATCAAGGCCCTGGCAGATCCCATGTCTGGTGGCAGTCTACTTCCTGGATCATAAATGGCTGTCCTTTTTTGTATCCTCATATGGTGGAAGAGGTGAGGGAGCTCTCTGGAGTGTCTTTTTTAAGGGCACTAATCCCATTCATGAGGGCTCCACTCTTACAACTTAATCACTTCCCAAAGGCCCTACTTCCAAATACTATCACACTGGGGATTAGGTATCAATATACGAATTTTGAGGGAACACACACATTCCATTTATTGCAATAAGCATTCATTTTGTGAGGGCTATACTTACTGCTAAAGACTCCCTTCTTAACTCAACATGGAGAGAGAAATGTGAATATTTCTTCACCCTTGGGTGAGCATTATGGATAGAGTATAAGCCAAACCAAAAGAAATTGCCCTTCACGTAGGAGATCTCAAATTTGCTGAGTATTTTTCTAAATGTCTAATGTCTTCTAAATATCTAATGTCTGGAATGTGAATTCTGGAGGGTAGAGGCTCCACCTGTTTCTCTTTATAACCCTAGTGTCCAGCCCCATGTGCACTATAGGGTCGATCGATGTGTGTTGCATAAATAAATACAAAGTACAGTGATTTGTAGTCTTTTCATTGTCCTCAAACTCCATGGAAGTTACAAGTCAGGGTCTTTTAAAAGCAGAGGGGTCAATCTGAGACTGTTAGTAACATACCCATGGTCATTTGAGGGGGTGGGGACATCAGAGAAAATGGGACTGGATTTCCTGACAAAACAGAAAGCTGATTCTTGCAGCACAGTTTCTTGTAACACAATCCCAACAAGTGATATTTGTGAAAACAACTCCATATATGTGGATATTTCTTCCTTTTAAATGATCAGATTTGCTTGAAGGAGACATGAAACACCATGAAACAAAATTCCAACACTTTGCGTAATTTTGATGCCTTCATGAAATGATATTATCCATTAGGGCATGACTGCGAAGTCTACTGTTTACCAGTCTGAGATGAACTACGAAACTTACATATATTATTTAAAAATTGAAAAGTCCAAGTCATGGTCATTTAATGTTGCAAGATAGAATTAATTTTGAAAGGCATTTTGTATAATTTGAGTAGCTTAATTCTCCATTAATAAATATATTGTGTTGTCTAGGATAAACATCTAGTTTTGTAGTAGCACATTTATTCTCCAAAGACAGTGTCAACTTGTGCCTTGTCATAAAGAATAATATCGTAATATGTAGAGTGTCTTTTCTTTCTTCCTTTCTCTCTTTTTCGCTTTTCTGTCTCTGATGATAAACATCTTCATTTGCTTAGGGTCTAGAGTGAGTAATCAGAGTCACCCTGAAGAACCTGTTGGTAAGTCTTATGCTCCCCTATGTTGCATTCTCCCTCCTCTTCCCTGTGTGTGGAACTTGCAAGGGAGCTTCCAAGGGTCTCCTGTGGGCAGAAGTTTGTGTTGTATCTTAGTGAGAGGAGAATAGTGAAGGTGGATGGGACGTTGGCCGTCCCGTGTCTCCTCAGTGTGACCAGTGCTGCTTTTGTTGTTTGTAAGCATGAGCTTCCCTAGCACCAGT
This sequence comes from Ursus maritimus, assembly GCF_017311325.1. Taxonomy (NCBI): domain Eukaryota; kingdom Metazoa; phylum Chordata; class Mammalia; order Carnivora; family Ursidae; genus Ursus; species Ursus maritimus. The sequence goes on along the minus strand of NW_024425563.1, from coordinate 63,803,295 downwards.
GAAATAGTTCACACATGTTCCAACAAAAGCAAAACCAATGTAGGAATGTTTCATCAATCCCTCTGTGTGGTGAGCAACAGGAAGTATGGGGGACAACGTTTTACCATGTAGCTGAGAATTAGCAGTGATTATTTTTTTCTTAACGCATCTGCTTAATGATGGCTTTTTAAAACTTCATCAGAAAAGAGTTAGTGAAAAATCCTTAGCTATAAATCTTGCATCGAAGAGTTTTATTTAGATGTTTACTGTTTCAGAGTCACTAGCTCAGAGCTAATCCTAAACTTTAAGGTGCTCACTATTGTTCCTGACATGCTTATGTGCCAGGCACAATTCTAAACAGTGTTCCCACGTACTCTGGGAAAGTTGTTTATATGAAAGGGAGTCCAAGTGAGGACCAAGCAGGGCTAAAATCCAGGTGTGACAGTAAGGGAGGGGCCAGGGGGGCAAGAAACATAAACTTGACATTTTGCCTATTTCTGGCCCTGAAATGGCTATTTATAAGTCAATGATGGATATAACTGTAGTCTTACTAATAATTCCTAAAGTGTATCACTGTACACAAATATTAAGTGAAATGCTTTCACAAATGTTATTTCATGTAATTCTTACAAGCACTCTGTGAAGTAGTTATTATTAATCTCATCTCACAGATGGCAAAATTGAGGCTCAGGGAGGTTGAGACGTTTGCAGTACAATTGGAACTTGAATCTAGGAATTGTTTTTTCAAATACTCTGAACATACAATTCTAGCATTCACCCCATTAAAAATACAGGGTCACAGGGAAAGATGCAATATTTTGAAAGTTTTTGACTTTTGATGATTGAAAGAAATACTGCATTTTGGTTTTAGGTACAATAAGAGGTATGGAGCAAAAGTATAGAAAGCTTGCTCCTTTTGGGGGAATTATATAAATATTTGCTAAAATATAGGGACATATAACTTTAAAAGATACTTCTATTATATATATTCTATGTGTATATATTTATATATACCCGCCATTAGTATTTACTTAAAAAATTCTGTTGTAGAGTCAAAGTGAGGGAATAGTATAAATTTAAGGTATTTGTTACTCCTAGCTAGAGCTATAGTCTCTCTCAATAAACACTTGACTTTTGGCTCCAATTCGTTTAAGTTTGAACTTCTGAACCCTTTCACTGGAAGGTTCCATTTATTTTGTCATGGGATCTTAGGAAATAAATACCTGTAGTATGTGGTACCAGTCTGATCTTTGTTTCTTTGACCTTGGATCAATAAAGGAGAGGCTGCAGTAGATGTTCTCAACTTTGCAAACAAACCTTGTTTTAAGTAGAACAATAGAGCTTGGTTTTAACTAGAATCCAAGAAGAATTAGATTTGAATTACAATTACAGACAAGTTTTCTGAAAAAATAATGCATTGTGTACAACATTAAAGAAACATTTTAGCTTGTAATGATAACAGGCAAAATGGGGTATTATGAATACCTCATTTATGAATCTTTGCTATATTACCAGGCTTTGCATTGGTGACTTTCTAGGTTAATTCCTGAAGAGTTTGTCTCCTTTTCTTTAGAGGCCACAAGTCTTGTGTTAGATGCTGCCAACCACAAGTTTGCATTTCCTTCCTAAGTGTGGAAATTGTACTGCCTATAAGTATTGTCCTGGCCTTTGAGTTCAGATTTCTTGCTGCAAGTGGCCTTGGGTCCAGTGATGTCTGGCACCCTGCCCCTTCTCTCAGGTATGAGGCCATTGTGTACAGTGTAGACCAATCTCTCATTCAACTAGAGACCTTGAACTGTCTCCTTCATTCTGTGAAGACTGGAGATGAGCAGCCTAATAGTGGAACAAAAGCGGAAGCTGCACATTGTACCCAAAGGATTTGGGAAAGACTTTCTACCTGCACCCTAACCCTCTGGCCCTAGGGAAATGGTGGGCTCTATGCCACTGGCACCAACATAATACAGCTAATACCAGTTATTTCTGTTCCAGTGCTGAATTTGATTCTTAGCTTCAAATCCTCACACAGCAGGTTTGTAGACCCCACTGAAGATTCTGGCAAAATTTCAGTTCTGGTGCAGGCAGCTTCAATAAGACATGGGCCAGGGGATTGAATTGAAGGCATATTTCCTTTTATCAAGGTTGACTGAAAGAAAGTAGCCACCAGGAGGTTCTGACAGCTCAGGACTGGGTGACCCTGCCCTACAGCTCTGGCCCTTGGAGCCCAGCCCGGGCAGACACTAGAGATGAGACTCACTACAGCTGCAGATGCCAGAGCTCAAGATGCATAATCCAGAGCTTGACAGCTGCCAAACTAGCCCCCCGAGTGCCCAAATGAGTTGGCTCTTCTGAAGGAAATGACAGGAAGGAACCAGAGGGATTGCTGTGGCTCTTCTCCAAATACAACATTAAAGAGAAGTCAAGAGAACATTGCAATTTCCTCTATATTTTAAGAAGTGCAAAGAACCATGCAATACTCTTAACCCACTGTATCATTGCAATACCTAGAGGAGGTGGTAAGCTAAATTCTGTACATTTTTGTGGCTCTTTTTGGTTCTGAAAGCATTCATTCATTCAGTCCGTTGACAAACATTTATTAAATGCCTGCTACATGGCAAGTAGTGAGAATATAGAGGTTAAATAAAAGTATAATAACTTACTTTAAGGTAATGGTTCTCCAGCTTTTGAACACAGCCCACTTAGGAGGGACTGAAGGCTCTATGGCTCACCAACACCACCCTTCCCCCCCTTTCAGTGGCAGAAAATTTAAGGTGAGTGTGATGAATTTATTTTAGAATAAGTAATATGTATGTCTCATATTTGAATCATAATTGCCTTGTCTAGTAATGTAAAACTATAGGATAAAATGATTTTGATCCAGATATACATTTCTTCATGCTATAGGATAAACCAAATCACTTAAAGTAAATTTATGATGATGAAGTTAAATTAATAGTAACTTTTTACTAATTGGAACAAATGCAAACTACATCCAGTTTATAATACCGACAATGTTCTGGTAGAAAGGTGTTTTTCTTTCAAATGCAAAAATCCCGTCTATTTGCCTGCATGTGTGTAGAGGAGCACCACATTGCACGGCAGCCATGCAACTGAGTAGAAAACTGAATTACTTAGAAACACTCAGAAACACTAATTTTCATGTGCAAATGCTAAGTGTTAGAAACTTCTGGTACACTTGGTGCTTTATTAGCCAGTAGCCCTTAGTGCTCCATTTAGATGACGGTGTATACTATTGACCTTCATTACCCCAAGGACCTGGAAAAAAGGTGTTCTTTTTGCATGTGTACACACTCAGTTTGAGAATTGCTCAAATAAAGATGTGTATTAGAAGGTATCATGGAATAAAGCAGGGAAAGTGCCCAAATGCTTAAGTAATGAGGGAAGATTTCTTTGGATTGGTGCTTTTTGAACTGGGTGATAATCATGGCATAGGAATTTCAAAGGAGAATGGAATACTAAAATGTATAGGCATATCCAGATGGTCATTCTAGGTGAAGGAAGCAAAATGTAGAGGGATGGGAGGAATAGAATGATCTATGGGTTCTTAGCCCCTTACCTGAAGTTTTGAAATCTCAAAAGCTTTAAGATGTGAAGGTTTTTCTTCACTTGTTTGGCAACTTTGGATCTTAAGTGATGTGAGTTTACATGTAGTTTCTATTTATTCCCCTTAGTGGTAATATTCACTACTTATTTGCAAATGTATTAATGTGTTGATTATAGGGTATAATATCATACCCTACCAGGAGTTTTACATAGTATATGCTACATGCACTACAATACTTCTATAAAATCTGAAAATTTCTGAATTTGAAAACATATCTGGTCCTAAAGGTTTCAGGTAAGGGATTATATACCTTTGGGTAACTCCAGACATTTCATTAGGGTTTAGGGAACAAGGGGCATTTGGAGGCGTGGTGGGAGATAGGATGAAAAAGGTAGGCGTCATTTGAACCCCTTGAATTTCCGTTGAGCTCACCATTAAGGATTTCACAGGGAACTGCATGTTATGTGGTTTGCCAGACTTGCCTTGCTCCATGTATCAGTTTCCTAGGGCTGCCATAACAAAGTACCATATACTGGGTGGCTCAAATAACAGAAATTTGTTGTCTCACAGTTCTGGAAGCTGGAAGTCTGAAATCAAGATGTCGGCAGGGTTAGTTCCTTCTAAGGGTTGTGAGGGAGAATTTGTTTCAGACCTCTCTTCTTGGCTTGTCGGTGGCCGTCTTCTCCCCGTGTCTCCTTACATAGTTTCCCCTCTGTGTGTATCTCTGTGTCCAAATTTCTCTTTTTTGTAAGGACACCAGATTAGGGCCCACTCTAATGACTTAATCTTAACAAATTACATCTGTAAAAACCTCATTTCCAAATGAAGTCACATTCTGAGATACTAAGGTTAGAACTTCAGCATACAAATTTTGGGAATACGCAATTCAACCTGTAACTCTACACATTGGCCTGTTCTCAGTTGCCTGTTTTTGGAAGAGTTGCTTTTCCATAATAGCTACTTGTCCTCTCCAAGCGATTAAGCCTTTAATATTCACAAAACCTGTAAGTTAATTATTATTATCCTTATTTCTAAGGATGACTCAGAGAGGTCCAGTAACATCCCTAAGTTTACTGAATAGCAGACTTGTGATTCCATCTTGGCCTTTCTACCTTGAAAGATAAGCTTTGGGTTTTTGCCAATATTTTGGCAACTGTTTAAACCAAGAGAGAAACCTGTGCCCATACTACCTCAGGATGGTATATAAAACCTCCCTTCTCCCTCTGCTGCTCACATCATGACTGTGGATTCTTGAAAGTTGTAAGGTATAGGTATCTGATAGGCAGGTCCTACCACCTCTTTGGTGCATTACACTGTCAGCTCTGATCCAGACAGGCACTCTGCAAGCCTGTATGTCAAGGTTTCCAATTCGATGCCCTTCTGTTTCACCTGGCAAATATCCACCTCACTACATTTCCTACCCCTCCACTAACCTTCCCTTGCTACAAGTCAGTGGTTCAGCTGAGATGATTTAACACAGATTACACTCTAAAGGAAATTTACTTTACTCTCTTACTTTCCAAATGTATCGAGGTCAGTTTAATTCACATGGCCCATATGTCCTCTGTCCCACACAGAAGCAGCTGCATACTAAGTGCCTCTTCTCCCTTTCCAAAGAACATTGGAATAAACAGAGCATTACGGAAAGGATATGTGTGCGTATATACATGCACACATACGCATACGCAAGAGATAGAACAGGAGTGAGAAAGAGACAGAAAGAGATGGTTTACAAAACACTTGCCAGTGAAAATGACATTTTTCATTAGGTTCTGATCTAGCTGGGTTGAAAGTGTTTCCCAGGGTGGGACTGATTTTGAGTGAGGCAAAAAGTCTGCATTTCTGGGCAGATGTGTCTAGGTGGGAGGTGGGATAAATAAGAGAACAGTTCTGCAGAAATCTCACTGGTCTGTGCGATTCTGTTTCATCATCATCAATTAATATTTATTGATCATGGGGCACATGACACCGAATGCTGTTCCAAAGGGTAATATTTTATTTCCTGCCATGGGATCCTGGAGAGTTGCTACATTTCACAGCTAAATGGTGGATACTTGAACAGTTGGTTAAAGGGACTCAGTCATCTATTGTTTATAAAATTACTTCACAGTCTTTGAAATCAAGAGAAAACTTTAATAAGCATGATTCATTTTTGGCTGATTATCATAGAGCAGAAGATATATAGATATAGATATAGATATATATCTTCATCAAACAGTAAAAACTAGCTTTTTTCCCCCTTTTTGCTAAGAGTATAAGAATAATCCAACTCATGAACTCTGTACTACTTTTGACCAAGGTGTTCTAAATTGCTTTAGGTAAGACCTAATCCATATTTGGAATCATTGCTGGAAAATGTGTTTATTGCAGGTCTTATCATCTTCCCTGTTCTTCAGTTGGGAGAACTAAGACATTTTAATGATGTCATAAACCTCACATATGGAACATGGGTCTGTTCACATAGGCCCTCTAGGCCAGGAAAAATTGAATAAAATATAAATTTCTCTTGGTTGTGGCCCATGGGTTACTTGCTACTCCATAGTTGTATTTTCCTCTAAATCTTCCCTCCCTTCCCCTCTTACTCTCTAACCCCACCCCCACCCAGCCTCTCACAAGCTCCTGTACACATATCTGGTACTCTTGCCAAGCTAGACCATTCACAACTTTCTTAGTCATCTTTTTCCTGCCACCAAACTTTTGATTTTATTGTTTGCTCATCTGTATCATCATATGCTATTATCCAAGTTCTGCTTGCTTAAATCTTGGGCATTTTTAAGGAGCTCTCAAATCCCATCACTTCTCAAGGCTCTTTTAGATACCCCTTTCTTCCTATCATTAGTAAACTTTCCTTTTTCCCCTCTTCTACCATTACACATCTTTTGGATCACCTATTACAACCCTCCCCTTGCCTCATTTCTCATGCTCTATCTACTGGGGATTTGCTTCTTAGTGGGGGAATAACTCAGACAAGGGTGTTCTCTTGGACCTCAGGGTATTTGAGTGATCACTCAACAAGTCAGTCAGTCAGTTGATCAAGAACTTTTGCTCACTTGTCCACTGTGAAGTAACAAAACAAATACAAATCAAAGAACATTATAGTGAGTCTTAAAGGACTATTTAATACCATTTTTGCTGATTAGAAATTAAATTGTTTTATATGAAGTATCATTTGAAAGTCTTCAGATATTATCTGGGGCCCAGAAATATCCTGATCCTGCTGAGATTTTCATTAAGTTGATCAATAAAAGTAATGGTTTTTCCTCAAGGAAGGTATTTGTACAAGACTAACACCTGATTGGGGGAATTGCTCTATTCAAGTTATTTGTACCTTTATATACATGTTCAAGTATACAAGTGGCCAAGAGTAGGTAGAACTCTAGAGTCTTTTGAATTTAGAACTTTAGTAAGAGGTAGAAGAGAGAAAAGCAATGAATCTCTTGTCATTTATTCCCAAGAAATGTGTTTATTTATTTATTTTTTTGTCTCTGGCATGATAGCTAATATTTATTGAATTATTTTGTTGTTTCTTTTTTTCTCCTTCTAAGTTTTAATTTAAATTCCAGTTAGTTAACATACAGTGTAATATTAGTTTCAGGTGTGCAATTTAGTGATTCAGTACTTCCATACATCACCAGGTGCTTATCACAACAAGTGCACTCCTTTTTTTTAATTTATTTTTTAATAATAATTTTTTATTATGTTATGTTAGTCACCATACAGTACATCCCTAGTTTTTGATGTAAAGTTCCATGATTCATTACTTGCGTATAACACTCAGTGCACCATGCAATACGTGCCCTCCTTAATACCCATCACCAGCCTATCCCAATCCCCCCCCTCCCCTCTGAAGCCCTCAGTTACAGCAAGTGCACTCCTTAATCCTCATCACCTGTTCAAGCTGCCGCATTCCCGTCCCCCACCTCCTCTCTGGTAACCATCAGTTTGTTCTCTATGGTTAAGAGTCTGTTTCTTGGTTTTCCTCTCTTTGCCAATATTTTGGAAACTGTTTAAACCAAGAGAGAAATCTGTGCACTTGTTCATATTTTTTGTTTCTTAAATTCCACATATGAATGAAATTGTATGGCATTTGTCTTTTTCTGATTCATTTTGCTTAGCATAATACACTCTAGCTCCATCCATGTCATTGCAAACGGCAAGATTTCACTCTTCTCTATGGCTGAGTAATATTCCACACCCCCCCTTCTTCTTTATCCATTTATTATCAGTCAATGGATTTGGGCTCTTCCCATAGTTTGGCTGTTGTTGATAATGCTGCCATGAACATCGGGGTGCATGCACCCCTTCAGATCAGTATTTTTGTATCCTTTGGGTAGATACCTAGTAGTGCAGTTGCTGGATCATAGGGTAGTTCTATCAAACGGGTTTATAAAGCTCTTTATCAAACAAAACCATGAATAACTGCAGAAAGGTTCAATATTGAGAGTATAGAAAGGTAGCTAGAAAAGAAAGAAGGCAGATATTTTCCCATCATGAGCCCATGTTTGGTCACCTTAGGGTTTTGTTGTTGTTGCTGTTTAGGGTTCAATCTGATAGGATTCATCTTTTAATATCTAAGAAAACATACATCAATTAATAAAGTAACATTAATTGATTGATAGATTCATTCAATCCACAAATATTTACTGAGCACCTGTTTTGTGCAGGCATAATGTGAGACACTAAGTATGCAATAGTGAAGAAGATAGGGGCAGTATTTGCCCTAGCTGAGCTTGTAGACTAGTGTGTGGAACAGCAATTGAGTAGTGAGCAATAGTGTAGTGCGACCAGGCCCTTACAGGGGAATGCCACAGTGCTGCAGAAGCATGGGGAGCTATACCCAGATGTGGGGGCCCAGAGGAAGGGTCCTCCATAAATTGGTCAGAATGAGAAGAGGATCATAAGCAGAGGAAAGGACATGTGTGAGGGTCTGGGGTGAAAGAGAATGTGGCCGCAGCATGGAGGCCAGGGGGCACAATTCAGTGCTTCCCGGATGTGAGGTTTATTTCTGTAGGAGCCCACTATCTGGGTAGAGGAGAGAGAAGCGGAGCTTGGAGTGGTCCTTGCGCAGTACCTTTCACGTGTGCTGCTTCAGATCTGACTCTGAGTTTGGAGGAGATACACAAGGACTAAAGAGGTGCTCTGATTGTTTCTCTTTAAAAAGAACATATGGCCCTGGAATACTGAACACTCCCAGAAGAGATCTCTATCCATATTTGTGCCTGGGCTTCTGTTTATGGGAATAGCGGAGCCAGGCTCAGGCAAAGGGGAGAGGAACAACACTGATTTTTCTTATGCTCTCCTAGGGATGTTTACATAGAGGCAGTTCCTGGCAATTCTTTGCGATAACATGCACTGGGGGGTGGGCTAGGGAGGTGATTTCTGACATCTCTGAAGAACTGTTAGGAGTGAACAGAGCTGCCTGGGACTGCATTTTGGTAAACAAAATTGTATTGAAAATTGGAAGTTTCACATATGTTTGATGCCCTGAAGCAGTTTCTTTCTTCCATTGCAATATTTGTCAGACACACAGATAAAAAGGAGATAGAAATAACAATGCTTAGGTGCTGAATTTTAGTAGTTGTATTTGTGGTACTTTGCAAGCCTGAGGTATCCGCCTTTCTAAACCAGTACTTGGTGCATAGTAGGTGTGCAAAAATGCTACTGTAGTTGAATTTTGAATATATCACTAAAGACTACAGATCAATATGGAATTCAAGGAAAACCACAGATTTATTTTCTTCCATATGAAGAACAATTTATTTTCTTCTTTTGCATTATCCCTAGTACTGAGCTGGGTGCAGGATGTGGAATATTTGTTGACATGTTGAGGGAGTGTAGTCCTAATTAAGAGTTGCATAAGAAATGTCTTTGTCATCAACAACACGGTTACTGTGATGTCTCACTTTTTGAAGGTGCTTTCATATATATCTGTCCTAAATCATAACAGTTCTTAAAAAAAGAGAAAAGAACATTAATGGTAAAAACAGAATAATTTGTAAAACATGCATTTATTTTCTAGCTCCGTGTAGCTCTTTCTAATCCGTGGAGTTTGGAGCCTACAAGTTTGTGCTTAAACTTGTTGGGAGGAATATGGGGCATGTTCTTAAATTCTCTGTTTTCCTCCCCCAGATCTTCCTACCTCCTGACCATTATTTTTCTTTCAAAATGGAAATAATACCAGTTTCATAGGATTTTGTGACAATACAATGAGATATGTGTTTTTATGTGAGGCATGCAGCAGAAGGCCTGCATGGAGGAAGTATATTTAATTTTTATTTGTCTCTTCTTTCCATTACTTTCTTCTGTGCTCTGGAGGTCCAAGCTCCTCAGTGTGTCGCTCAGCCTCAGTAGTATTATTTATGTATTCTGAATTATTTATTATTTTGCTAGGGATAGACACAGGTTTCCTTTTGTATACTCTAAAAGGGCAAGATTTTCAAAATAAATTATGTCAAGAAAATTATGTTATAGAATGTGTTAAATTCACTCAAAAACACACTTTTTAAAATGGTGAAGCAAATGGCACAGATATTAATTAAAGCTGCTCTGTTGTGTATTATAGTTCTGAAGAATTAAGTATTATATCTTCTGTAATTTGCTTGTGCAAATTCAGAATGGCTTCACCATGTTGCTTGATTTAGTAGCAACCTTTCCCCAAGCCTACAAATGCTATTTTGTTTTTAGCAGTGAACACATTTAAGCTGAAAACCCATTTGAACTAGGGGATTCCAAGGAGGAAAAAGAAACACTACACAAAGAAAGAGTTATAATACGGAACAAGCACATTCACTGCTTTTTTTTCTATGAAATTGAATTGTCAATACTTCTATCTTGATAAATTGTAAAACAACATTCCTTTTCTTCTGCTTTCTTCTCTTTCTTCCCCGTGTTTTTGCTGTTCATGTACGTGTACATTACTTGAAAGTCAGATATGGGCTGAAGGATGTTGCAATAGAAAAACCAAGAAAAAGGCAAATGAAAGCTATTGATTTTCACTGTTAATGTGAATATACATTTTATATATAATGAAAGCAAGCTATTGACATTGTTAATGTGAATATACATTTTATATATATATATATATATATATATATATATATATATGTATAGACATGTACTTGCATATGAATTAACATGTAAGTTGAAATGGAAATGTTTGTGAGAAAATATCTAAAAAAGTCGATGTCACCTTACCAAGTAGCTGTAGATAAATGTGCTAGTGTTACTCCCCAACTTTGCTCTTGCTAACACTCAGCAATAATTATTTATATAAAGGTATGCATAGTATACTTTCTATTATATAAAAAGGATGGGAGTGTAAGACTCGAAATTTAAGATTGAGAAATCTGGACTGAAAAAGCTGCTTGACCATGGTTTCATGAGACTCTGGAATAATCTTCCAATCTTTCATGCTGACCTGGATGAGGCACTCAGAAAATCCATTGCGGTGATCCATCCTCTCCTGCCAGTAGCTAGACAACTTAAAAGAAAGGTTTTTTTGCAAGTCACTGTCTGACTTTTCCAGGCAATTCAACAATTTCTTTTTAAGGAAAAAAAAAAGCGGCATTTGTTTTCCTTCAAAGCATTTTTGTTCTATGATTGAGATGACATGGTTTTTGGACTGCTCCCTGCAGGAGGAGAAGCCAGACGGAAGGCAGCTTTCTCTCAGCTCTGGCAATTATAACAAAGTCATAAAACCCCAGGTAAATGGGAACTCTTTAAACATTTGCAGATATAAATCCGACACAGTAGGAAAGTGACCCAAAGGGAAGTGCTTATTGATCCATTTTCCCCCAAAGCTGTCAGTGACGAATGAACATCATCTAATTTAATAGGAACAGCTCCAAGCCTGCAACCTTGCAGGTACTCTCCCTGGCTTTTCTTGGGTGGCTGTTTGACATGACCAAGAAACTTAACCTTTCCAGGTATCATTTTCTCTATCTGTTAATGGGGATAACAGTGTCTCAACTCTGAGCCTTTCTTTCTGTCTAAGCCAATTCAGGGAAATATGCTGTTGTGTTGTATTATATCATAAATACATTTCTTGCCAGGTTTTGTCACTTCATTTTCTCCTCAGTAGGGTCTTGTCCATCACTGTTGATTTCATTCTGTCCTAGAGTACAAAGCAGTGAAGGGGGAAGTTTCAAAGTTGTGGCATTCACAGGTAGTCAATTGAGACAGGCACAAGAAATTCTGACATCCCTCCCACATTCATTTGTCTTATAAGCTACACTTTTTCTGCAGTTAGAAAACGGGGCCAAGAGCTGTGGAAGAGACAGAACTTGATCAGGTATAATGTTTTTCCCCGTCAGTCTTCAGATTGAACCCATCAATAAATACTTTCTAAAGCAATTCTATTATACATGAGGCACAGTTCTAGGATCTCTGGCAGAATCCCAGTGATGTGTATGAGTCCCTTGCACTGAAGGATTTACCCCAGAGAGCTCAGACAAGCCAGCCCACTACCAAACAACCAAAGTGCAGTTTAACTGCCGTTAGTATCACTGATGTCCCAGTCTCTTTGGCAGACATGATGTAAACTCACTGTGGTAGAGAATACTAGGGCTTATCCATATCCAGATCTCTTGTTCTTTTGCAACATTTAGAAACACTACACTTCCCAGCCTCCTTGTTGGTGGCTGGGCTATGTGACTAGTTCTAGCCAATTGCGTGTTAGTGGCTATGATGTGTATCTCTTCTGGGCTGGAACATTGAAGAACTGGAAGAAGGTCACCTCCATGCTTTCTCTTCCTTTGCCATGATATCTTTCAGGGTCAGGTGTTGAGATGACAGCATCCCAAGATGGAGGGGGCTTGGATCTCTGAGCCCCTGAATAGTGAAGAGAGCCTAATGATCCTCATCAGGCTTTATGTGAGTGGAAAATAAACTTTTGAAGGGTTACACAATTCAGATGTAGGGTTTCTTATTTAGACACCACACCATAGTGTGGCATATTCTGCCTAATGAAGTATTAAACAAAATTATAAGAATTAAGTGGCAATATAAGATAATGGCAAATAAGAATAATCTCCAAATAAGAAGTAAGGTCAGCAGGTTTCCTGAGCACAAGGAGAGATGAGATCAGTGTCTGTGGAAGTGGTTTTAAAGGTATGGAAGATCTGGATGGGAGGAAGATGGGAAGGACGGAAGCTGTTCTGAGAAGGTAGTAGTAGGATGTTGTAAGCCAAGACTTCCATGGCTGCATGGGAGAGCCTCAGAGTAGGACGCTAGCACTGTTGCCTTGGGAGGGAGAAGAGGGAGGAAATAAAAATTCTTATCATTAAATATTAAAAGCTGTTAGTGTGTATGTACATAGGTTGTCACTGTTCTTAATTAAGAGTCTATGTTTCAAAATTAGGGCTGCATTCAGGATAGAGAATATCAGAGTTTATTATTTGGAAGAGAACAAGACAAGTTATAATCAAACGAAGACAATAAGGACCTCTGGGCAAAGGGGGCCATTCTTTTTTTTTTTTTTTAAGATTTTATTTAGTTATTTGACACAGAGAGAGCCAGTGAGAGAGGGAACACAAGCAGGGGGAGTGGGAGAGGAAGAAGCAGGCTCCCAGCGGAGCAGGGAGCCCGATGTGGGGCTTGGTCCCAGGACCCTGGGATCACGCCCTGAGCCGAAGGCAGACCCTTAAGGACTGAGCCACCCAGGCGCCCCAATAGGAGGCCATTCTTGTGAAATCAATGATACTAGCTTGAGTCTAGCTCTATCCTTTGGTCCCACTCTCTGATGGGGCACTTCTCTAGAAGTGTGTAGTTTTGACAGTACCAGCACACTTTCATTGCAGAGTTTGGGCCTATAAATCAGTTAGTTCATACAATTGAATGTAATGACTAGTTATGTCACAACATTGTTAAAAGTCCCACAGAAAATGGACCCAGTCTATTTTATGCAGTTAATATTATTTTATCGAGTATGCATTATTGATTTTATGGGGTAGATAAATCTTTGAGAGATATGTGCATGAATTTGTATCAACTCTGGCACCATTCTTTTGAAAGCACAGAAGATGCTGGTTAAGGTCTTAAAGTTCAAGTCCACATTCTGTGATTGTTAACTGTATTCCATTGTCATTTAGATTAATTTCCTCCTAGGATACAGGAAACCAATTTTCTAGTTAAAAGGCTGAATTGCCAGCTCAAGCCTGGTTTCCTCAGCCTGTATCTTCCATAAGTGGCCAAAGCTAGATCCACTGCTGCTTCCTACCTGCATGTCCAGGCCCGGTGTGCACATAGTGCCTCTGACAGTGAGTGTGATATACTAGGTTCTGAACTCAGAGGCTTGGAGGCTCTACAGTCAGCGGGGCACTTGTGGGACTTCCCTTTGGAGAGTGTTATGATGTGACACAAAATGTTGGCTCTGGAGACAGACAAACCTGGATTTCAATCTCACCTCTGTCACCTGCGCAAATCAAGATACCTCCGCTTTCTGCATCTGTAAATGGGAATAAGGCAGTAATAGTTGTGAGAATTATAAGAGATGATGTGTTTCAAATTTGAAGATTACAGGCACTCGAAAGATCATTGCTTGAATGAACCTAACTGGCAGTGCTGGCAAGGTGCTCTTCCAGGACTTGCTATGGCTACGCTGGGCCTAATTTAGTGTCCATCTCAAGCCTTTACCTTCTAGAGTTAAGGCAGGGAGCCTACTGCTCCTCTCACATGTGGTGCATTATGATAGGCACACTCAGAATTCCCTTTTATTGGGAGACATTGCTAAGTTGACCTCTTTAGTGTCCACATCTTGAAGCTAGAGTCCTCCCAGCCAAGGTAGCTCTGTATAAAAATTCTTAGAGTGGTTTGTTTTTTAATCTTTGGATTTATGAGAAAGACTGAAGGATTTGATAAATAAGTTTGTACACTTGCCCTTAAATGAGAATTAAATACAGTTTACTCCATAATAGTACTTCCAAAACTGTCCCAGGGAATATTAATTCTCTGAGATGGTCTAACTGTTCTTAGGAAAAAAAAATAGGGTTATAAGGATTAAATACATTTGGGGAAACTTGAGTTAAATAATTTTTTTTCTTTAGTTCAGTATTTCTCCGAGCTTTTGTATTCAAATTTGTACCTTGCATCTCTAGGAGACCAAGTATAGAGTAGGCATGCAACAAATATTGATTTCATGAATGAATAAATAAATGAATGGCTGAGTTAAACCTAGATTACTCTTCCTGAATCCAGTTTTGGAGCCTCATCAGCTTCCCTTTACCTCTCTCCTCTCATCCCTTACTTACATACAAAAAAATGACAGCAAGTATGGCTTTGGCAAACTGACAGAGAAGAACAGTCAGGCCCACACAGTCAGAAGGGGAGGACCTGTGTCATTAGTTGAGAGCAAGACTTAATCATTTATAAGTATGGCATGAATTAGTATAGGTGGACACTTTTGAATGAAGCTTTTCTATGAACCCCCAAATGGACATATTTTCATGGATCCAGATTCTGGCAAGGGGAGAAATGAATTTGTTGGATTAGCTGAATCTTTGATGTGTCCTCTAAATAGCTTATTCATCCAGGATCCAACCTGAAATTGTTTAGCAGACATTTATCCCTCCTTAAGAGGCCCAACTACAGTGATTAAACGTGGCAAAGAAATACTCACAACTTGCCATACCTTTTAGTGGGAGAGTTAGGGAAAGGAAGGAACATGGGATGTGGGAATTGACCGCATGGATTTTGATCCAGTGTTAATGATCTGTGACATGCTAACTATCTATTTCTAACTGATTGCCTGGTGAAAAGAGTTTCCTGGGGAAGAGGCTTCCCTCTATAGACTATTTTCTTTGCTTTAGTCTTCACTTTGTAGCTGACAGAACTCACAAGGGTGGTTCTTTGACCCAGCTCCAAAAGTGCAGTAACTGGTTGCTTTGAATGAAAGAGGAGCTGCGGTGGGAAGGGGCAGTTTCATTTATAGAAAACAGAGGCGAGAGGAGGGAAGGAAACAAAAGATTCTCCTGCAAAGGGCCCTTCCTCCCCTGAAGGGCGAGTAGTGAGGACGGTGGTGGTACCCACCACCCGCAGCACAGATTGTGCCCTTCTCCACAGTGCCTGGGCTGCCTGCCGTGGTGACAGCTCCGTAGGGAGCCGGAGTGGGCAGGAGCGCCCACGCAGCCTGGGGCTGCGGGCTGGACATATTTCAGGAGGATGTGGTGGGATTTAGGCATGACTTTGGCTTGCAGAAACGCTTTTGTTTTTCCAACAGATTGCATCCCACAAGTAAACAACACTCACAGACACATGATTCGTTTTAACATGAAATCTGCACAGATGAAGTGCAAGGCATGGACCATATTGAATTGTCTTTGTTTTAAGACTCTTTGTCTGGAATGATGCCTCATTTGCATATGAAAAATATGTCCCTTTTTGCAGTGGTCTCTTCCCTCTCGTTTTCTTTCAAAGAACAGCTCCAGTTTATATTTGAGAAGCATTACGTTTTTACTTTGTTGAGTAGAATGAGTGGGTTGGTGGCTGAAGGGAGAGAAGTCAAGAAAATTGCACATACTTGTTTGATATTTTCAGTTTCTATTAAGGTGAGATATCTGTTTGTCTTATCCAGGGTAGACCTTGAAAGAAGAACAAAAGCTTACAAAGCAGAAGGAAATATGTTAGTTTTATTTTACTGTTGTATTTACCAGTTTAAAACAACACCCAAATATAGGTAGGAAGTTCAGTAGGAAATTCTGGATTCTTTGGTTAGCGTCTCGATCACACTAAAAATCAAGGTTATCAGGAGGGGCTGCAGTTCTCATCTGAGATTCAGGGTCCCTTTCCAAGTTCAGTGGTTATTAGCAGAATTTAGCTCTGTACAACTGTAGTATTGGTCTCTATTTCCTTAGCACATGCCTCCGTCATCATCAGGTGAGCAATGGCACATTGAAAACTCATGCTTGTATCTCTGATTCTTTCTTTCTTTCTTTCTTTCTTTCTTTCTTTCTTTCTTTCTTTTTCTTTTTTTAAAATATTTTATTTATTTATTTGATAGAGAGAGAGAAACAGCCAGCGAGAGAGGGAACACAAGCAGGGGGAGTGGGAGAGGAAGAAGCAGGCTCTCAGCAAAGCAGGGAGCCCAATGCGGGGCTCGATCCCAGGACCCTGGGATCATGACCTGAGCCGAAGGTAGTCTCTTAACAACTGAGCCACCCAGGCACTCCTCTGATTTTCCTTTCTGTCATGTCAGACTTCCTCTTGTATCCTTAGCTAGGAGAAAGCTCTGCTTCTTAGGGCACATGCAATCATGTAAGGCTCACACAAATAATTTATATCTCCCTATTTTAAGGCCACTAATTAGAAACCTTAATTGCATCTGCAGAATCCCTTGGCCACATCAGGTAACATATTCATGGGTATGGCACCAGGGGACTAAAATTCCGCCTGCCACAGGGAGGGAAGTGGAGAGTCAAGGCTGGTGGCATAGCATGAGTAAAGGTGTGGGCATGGTGTATATAGGAAGGTAAAGGAAAACATTGCTAGTATATTTTAGCATTTTTATAGTCATTTGTATGATTGTATTTTAGAAAGAACACTGGAGATAAATAGACTAGTTAGGAGTTATAATAGGGGTCTATGCTTGCCAAGACACATTCTTCATGCTATCAAGAAAGAGTTTCATTACTAATACAGTATAGTGGTTAAGTGGGGACTGAAGGATCAGAAGGACTGTGTTCAACTTCTCACTTTACTATTTATTAAGTTTTATTACCTTGGTTAGATTTTTTAATTCTGCTAAGTTTGAGTTTTCTCATGTGCATAATGAAAATAATAATAATTTCTAGCTTATAGGGTGGTATGAAGCTGAATGAGTTAGGAAATATCCTGGCATATAATCAGTGGTCAGTAAAAGTTTATAATTTTTATTATTGCTTCCTTTTTTCCCTGTATCAGAAAATGGTTCCGAATAATTCATATCTAGCTGGGAATGGTTTGCATTTAGTTCCTGTTCTCCCTCTTCCATCAGCTAGTTATGTGATTTTCCCTTCTTTGTGTTAGTTTTGTCACTTTTAAAATGAAGGTAATGCTAATTATGCTAATCATGTCAAAAGTAAGTTGGTTATGTTAAGCACTTTGAAATAGTCACTGGTTATTTATGAAATCTATATGATTGTTTAGAGGAAAACAATCCTGACTTTTTTTAGCTTATTATTTGAGTCACCCTGCAACCAATGGAAGAAGTCCAGGGTATTTCCTATGGGCTTATGATTCAATAGGATGTAGAAAAAACCCAAACATCGCGAGGAGCATGTTGCAAGTGGACTTAACCCATAGAGGGGCAGAGTAGCTGGCTAAGGGGTGTGAGTTGAGAGGTACCGAACAGTCAGACTCCTTCCAAAATCTTTTCTATCAATCTGTGGCAAATGACCCAAATACTAATATTAGAGACCCCCCCTTTTCCCCCCAATATTAATACCTTAAAAACAATGTGGTAGAATATAAGGAATATTTGACTCAAAGGAGGAATCTGCATCCTACTTTGGTTCTAGAACCAATTAGCCATAGTCATGTATCCTTTCTGGGTCCCATTTGTGAATGACAAAGGTCGGTATAGGATGATCTCTAAGGGGCTTTTCTTCTTTAAGATTCTGTGAATTAGTCAGCTGAGACAGGGTGGATTTGTAAAATCTTTGGCCTTAGTATGTAAAAGTTGGACAGCCATCCTGGTGAGCAGCACATGTTCCGGGAGGATTACTCTGAGGGCATAGGCAGGAGAGAGGGCTGTTGTAGGGTTTTTGCAGGCAACAGAGAACACTGGCATTGATGGGGCCAGAGTTGGGCAAAGGAAGGGATGAGTCAACAGAAGAGATGGTCTTATGGTGAAGTGAGAGGAAGGAATGTCATGGAGCCCCTTGTCCACTTCCCTGCCCTGGTGACAATCTCTGATTAGAGGAATCATCTATTCAGATATCTGGTTCATACTATAAATTCACTAGTCTGTTTCCCAGGCTGATTGAATTCTATTGGTAAAAGCTTCATCTATAAATGAGACTAATATTACTTTATTTGCCTGAAAGTAGGGGTCCAGTTACATAACTTTTGAAATTCATTTAACAGTGAGGGAGATTTATTCTGGGATGTACGTTATCTCATTGGCCTCAAAATAAGACAGAGAATTTAATTTAAGGTTTTTATGTCATAGTTTGAGAAAACTAGAAAAAGGATCAGAAAATATGATTATAGTCTGAGCTCTGACACTAAATAGAGATGTGAACTTGGGCATTCTGTAACCCATCTGGGTCTTATCAGGGATGTGGAGTTAATAATACCTGCCCTAACAGCCTATAAAGCTATGTGAAGTGCTTTGCACAGTGCTTTGCACTTAGTAAATGCTTCATAACTATGAGGTATTATTTTTCCAGCCCTGGCACAATCCCTGGAAAAATTGAGACAGTCAAAAAATAGTTATTGAATGAATAAATGAGAAAAAAAGGTGTTGTGAAGTTTAAAATAAGTCGATGTGTGTAGTGCCACATAGATATAAGTTATATTGTATTTGTTGAATGAAGCAACAGTTCTCACATATACAACAATGTTGTAGAAAAATCCTTAAACCTTAAACACTTCTTCTAAGCTAAGGTACCTCTTCTTACGTACATCAGGTGGATGGTATAATTGCTAGTGTTACCTTATATCAGAACCTTCCCTGACCACCCTATCTAAAATAGAACTTCTCCAGTTATTCCCTTTATCTTGCCTTATTTTCCATCATAGCATGGATGGAAAAGTCTTGACAAGTCTATTTTTATTTAATATCTGACTCCCAGTACTGAATGTGAGATCCATGAAAATGGGTCCTTTGTCTGTTTTTGTCTTTTCTCACTACTGTCAACTGGATTTGTGGAACAGTACACAACACATAGTAGGCACACAAGAAAGATGTTGAATTAATATCTTTCGGTGATGCTTCAGCTGTTACAATGACTTTTCTTGAATGATCAAGCCCTTTTCACTCTATTGTAAAGCCTATAATATCTTACTTCTAGTTTAAAGGCAATAGCAGTGATTTTTTCTGGTGGCTCATGGTAGGTAACATTGAATGTGTATGGATGTATATGGATCTTATGACCAGGACCTGGAAACTATGATCATTTGTCCCCTATGTGATGGTCAGGATAATTGCTTCCCAAATGGAAGTACCCTCAATCCTGACAGCTACAGGGTTATCTAAGTTAGGAGAAACACCAATAATTCTGCCCTGTGCCCCATAAAAAATTAATAGCTGTAAAAGTCAAATTGGCTTCCTCACTAACAAATGAACTTTACTACCCGCTTTAGCTTACAGACTCTTAGTAACCGATATGTAAAAAATACCAACTAGGGAAAGATATTTTTCTGCTTTATAGGCTTTAAAAAAACCATTTAATTCAATCTGGCACCCAGGCTGAATGTAAAATAGCTGCAGAGCAGTATTGATGGGACAACACATGATATAATTAAATCTATGCATCAATCCATCAAGTTTAAGATAAAAATCAATCACATGCAAACAGATACCTTTAGGTGGGGGGAAAAAAACAACCAGGCATTTGCTGCAGCCCTGCTCTTATGTTGTACCCTGTTGGTCTCTTCTTGGAGCAATATTCTCACCTACTGTAAGATTACCCTTCAGTATTTTCTGAGGGCCTGCTTTGTACAGGGTGCTGAACAAAATATGAGATTTTGAGCTTGCATTGAGGTTTTGAAGTTGGCCATCTCTGGAAAAATGGCAGAAAGTGACTATCCCATGGAGATCAGTTGGACCAAAGAGCCATGAACTGAGGCCAGAAGCCACCTGGGGAACTTGTTAAACTTGCAGATTCTTGGGCCCCGTTACAGATGTTCTGATTATACTGAGGGTGGTCCTAATGCCATACTTTGAAAAACAGTGTCATTTGCAGCCACAAGCCCTAAGAACCCGTTCTCCATCACTCACAAATTCTATGGCCTTGGGCAAGATAATGAATCTTTTTCTAAACCTCAATTTTCTCATTTGTAATTCAAGTTTATGGATGATAAAGTATTCTGAATATATTCTCATCTAATCCTACTTTATAGGATAGTGTAGGAGTAAATGAGGCAATGTGTGTAAAACATTTAGCTCAGTCTGATAAATATCGTACTATTGCTACTATCAACAGCTACGATGTACTGAGTGCTTACTCTCTGAGGGACACAGTTCTGAATGCTTTACATGTATGATTTGCTCTTTTAAATCTTAGGTAGATACTGCAATTATACCTGTTTGTACAATTGAGAAAACTGAGGCACATAGAGATTAAATACCCTGGTTTAGATCACACAGCAGTGAAGTGGTGGAGCAAAGACAAGAATGCAGGTTCGTGTGATGTCAGACCCCACATATTTTATTTGCTATTAGGACTTATTTCCAGGTGGAGCCCACCTTTCTTTCTTCTTTGGGCTTTACACATTCTTTTCACTGAAGTTGTCTTCCTGGCTAACCTCTTGTTCTCCTACATGTTCTGGCACCAATACGTTTATTGGTGAAGGGGAACTCACACACATGTACACGCTAAAATAAGACTCTACCTCACTGAATTTAAGAGGTGCAAATAATCTGCAATTTCAAAACACACGTACATACACACGCACACAAAATTTACAGTAGGTGACAAATGAGAATTAGTATAATTTTTGTTTCTTTTTTGTTTGTTTTGGTCTAGGATAGTATGCATCCTCAAGAGAAATCAGTAAGGAAATATTTAAAAACCAAGTTGAAAATTTAGTATTGTTGATGGCTAGCTACAGCTAGTGAGATTGTGGGTAATTTTTTACTTCTTTAGAATTTTTGCCTTTTCTGAATTTTGTACCGCAATGAACTTATAATACTTTTGTACTCAGAAAAATAAGGCTTTCTTCAAATAAAAAGCAAATTAATTGCAAGTAGAACCTCACAGAATTAGTCTTCTATTTCTTCAGGCTGCTGCTCACTCCTAGGCATCATCCTGGTCACCTCCATAGGACACTGAGAGGAAAGCTGATCAATATTTTGGTGCCAAGCAGAGGAAGGAGGGGCTGGTGAGAGAGGGAATATTTTAAAACTCTGTGAGCTCTGTTAGAAGTATGCCTCAGTTCACTGACCTTGAAAATTAACCTAGGGTAACTGGAGGACTAAGCCCCAGAATAAACAAACAGGCAAGAAAATTCATTTCTAATTTTGACCAAATGTTAACAACATGTTATGTTTCCATGACGCCAAAACTTATTAATTTAATGAAAAACAATATCAGTCAAGTCATTGGAAACACACAAAAATCAATATGGGTGTTATTTTATAGATCAAGCTATCACTTTATAGATGGAGTTTCTTTCCTGTTCATGTATTTGTTTAGTTACCACTTGACATAGTTAGAGGTCACACTGGATTCTGAATGGATACTGGAGCCTCAAAGAGAATAATAATGAAAATACCATGTTGCAAAAGAGCCATTGGAAACATTCAATTTCTTAATAAAGTGATTGCAAAGTTTTTTATTTTTTTTATTTTTGGATAGTGCAGTGCAATCCATTTACTACTACATTGAAAACCTCCAGCTATAAAGACATTTTAGACAGTATGGAACAATCCTCTACAATAATAATAATCTCCCTGACACACTGATGCATTAAGCTACTTATAATAAGAGTTGCTTGGTAGCTAATGGGAAAGGAGGCTCTAGAACTAAGGTATTTCGTAATATTTTATATAAAAGCAGAGTTTCTAAAATGGAGTTCTTGAGAATGTGGAGAGGAAAATCTTGTTATTTATGTAAGCCAAAGAAGATACCTTATAATAATGGTATCTCACATTTATAAATTATAGTACTCACAGATATTTGATGTGTTTTTAGATTTATTTTATCATTCTATTCCTATTACAGCTCTATAATCAGGTAGGTATTTTCACTCCAGATTGATAAAGAAACTAAGGCATGGTTAAATCATTTGCTTGAAGTTATTGGTAGGGTCAAAACTATAACACAGGCCATTATACCTTAAGTTGGGTTTATACGCTATTTTTGTCTGTCTTGATGATTTGTTATGATGGCACAAAAATATCCGTATAAAAAGTAAATGCAAACAAACAACACCACCAAAAAGCCCAGCACCTAGTTTGCTGCGTCTATATAACATTTAATATGTAGACATGCCCAGATCAATGAATGTGAAATGCAGTGTTTCCGAAAGTTTGGGTAATTGACAGTTTTTGTTTTTTATCCTGATACTTTGGTATCACTTATGCCCAGCTGACGTTAAGATTTGGACAGACGCAGAGATTCACAGCAAAGATTTCTGAATTAAATTATGTATTTTATAGTTGGTGTGATTTAGGTTTGAATATAGCTAGGTATTTGTCACCTTTAGGTTTGTACCAAAAAAGCAACCGATGGAAATAATGAGGACATAAGAGATACACAGTAATCTCGTGGATTCACTTGGGATTTTTTCTATCACAGTAGAATCACGTAGGATTTTTTCAAAAATTTTATTAAAAGGATTTTTCAATCTAAGCGCTTGATAATGTGTTGCTGACTACCATTGGCTATTAGTAGAAAAAGAGATCAAAATGAGATTCCTATTACATGGACCTGATGTGGATATGTGCTGACATTGTCTTGGTGACTGGGATTGACTGGGACATAGCACAGAAAAAACAAAAATAACAAACAGAACCCTACTCCCATGGTGCTTAGAGTCTAGTGGGTAAAGAAAGAAAAAAACCCCAAACAACATCAATAAGCCATTTCAGGTTGTAGTGAGTACTAGCATGAAAAATAGTTAAAAATAGAACTAACCTATGATCCAGCAATTGCACTACTAGGCATTTACCCAAAGAATACAAAATACTAATTCAGAGGGATACACGCACCCTGATGTTTATAGCAGCATTATCTACAATAGCCAAATTATGGAAATAGCTCAATTGTCCATTGACTGATGAATGGATAAAGAAGATGTGGTATGTATATACAATAGAATGTTACTTAGCCATAAAAAAGAATGAAATCTTGCTATTTGCAATGATATGGATGGAACTAGAGAGTATTATGCCAAGCAAAATAAGTGAGAGAAAGACAAATGCTGTATGATTTCACTTACATGAAATTTAAGAAACAAAAGAAATGAGCAACGAAGAAAAAGAGAGGCAAACCAAGAAACAGACTCTTAACTATAGAGAACACACTGATAGTTACCAGTGGGAAGGTGGGTGGGGGGATGGGTGAAATAGGGGATGGGGATTAAGGAGTACATTTATGATGAGCACCAGGTGTATGAAAGTGTGAATCACTATATTGTATACCTGAAACTAATATTATACTATATGTTAACTAACTGGAATTTAAATAAAAACTTAAAAAGTTTTTAAAAGGTAAGAAGAAACAACAGTGACTGGGCTCCACTTTCAGGTAGGGTAGTCAGGCACGGCCTTTTTTTGACAAGGTAAAATTTTAATAATACATTTCAGTCAATTTATGGTTATGTGAAAAGTCTGAGTTTTTCAAAAGTGCATATGAAAAGATTAAAACAATATGTATGGCAGAATCATGTTATGTTCATCTTTTGTCTGCCTCTAATGGAATCTCCTTTGCTCCCACATCCCACCCAACTGTCCCCTTTACACAGGTGGTTCTGGTAACTTCTATTTATTCTTCAGGTCTCAACTCAGTTGATCTGCTAGCTCAGAAATGTTCCATACTTCCACTTCCATAATAGTAATCACACTCATGTTTAATGTCAGTCTGTCCCACTTGATCGAGTTACTAGAGTGCTAAGATCATGCTTCTCTGTTCATCTTGTCATTTTCTTCCTTTTATCTCTGTAAATGTGGAGATTTAAAATAAGAAAATAAGATTTATCTTCTATGTGGGGGTTAGACTTGCACGTGTAAACCCTATAATGGTATAGAGTGTTTAATGTTCAATACTAATCACATACTGAGGGGAGCAAAGGTTGGTGACAGTAAATGAATTCTTGGGTGATAAGAAAATGGATTCAGAATATTTCTGTTCTTTCACTGGGAAGTTCTAGTAAGCAATGAACTTTTCTGCCATTGTCTGTTCTTTTATTTATTTTTTGAAGATTTTATTTGTTTGTCAGAGAGAGAGAGAGAGAGAAAGAGAGAGAGCACTAGCAGGGGGAGAGGCAGGCAGAGGGAAAAGCAGGCTCCCTGCGGAGCAAGGAGCCTGAAGCAGGACTCAATCCCAGGACCCTGAGATCGTGACCTAAGCTAAAGGCAGACGCTTAACCGACTGAGCCACCCAGGCATCCTTGTCTGTTCTTTTAGAGAACCATATCATGTAACTGTACTGGTGACTGAAAGCACCATAGTTCTTTTGCTAATTGGTTGCAGCTGACTATGGTTGTTAGTTGTACCTTCTTGGATTAATCTGAAAAAGCACTTAATAAGCTCAGGAAGGAGGCTGTTATGACCATTGGTAGGCTTAAAAGAGGGAGTTAATATCATCTGATTCACTTGTTTTTAAAGTCATTTTGCTCACTAGGTAGAAACTGTAGAGGGCCACAGTGGAAGAAGAGAGACTATTTAGGAAGCTATATTAATAGCTGAGACAAGAATGGGGGGGCTTACCCTAGAATTGTGAAAATGGTGGAGAGAAATGGACATGTTTGAGATGTATCTTGGAAATAGGATCAAGAGGATTTATTTTATGGGTTGGATACAGAGTGCAAGGGAGCTAAAGGTGCTTGCTGAGTTTTGCTGTTAATTGGCTCAGTGGAGGTGCCATTTACTGAAATGGTTAAGCATAGATGGTGAGCGAGTGAACTTAAGAATTCCATTATGGACATTTTATATTTTATTTTTTTAGAAGATTTTATTTATTTATTTGAGAGAGAGAGACAAAGGGAGCAAACAAGAGCATGAACAGGATGGGGGAGAGGGAGAGGGAGAAGCAGACTTCCTGCTGAGCAGGGAGCCTGACTGAGGGGCTGAATCCCAGGACCCTGGGATCATGACCTGAGCTGAAGGCAGATGCTTAACTAACTGAGTCAGCCAGGCGTCCCCCCATTATAGACATTTTAAATTCTAGATGCCAAAAGATTGATATATCCAGCTCTCCTATTTGGATTAAAGGTGATTATTAAATTATTATATTTACTATGTTTTAAAATAATTGAACACGTTGCTCTTTTTTTTTTTTTTTTTTGGTTGTTATTTTACTTTTCAGAAAGACTTAGTCCTTTCTGCCACTTCACAGTCTCAATTTTCTAATAAATTGGCCATTTTCATTTATTTATTTATTTATTTACTAGAGAGAGCAAGCACGCACATGAGCGGGGGGAGGGGCAGAGAGAGGGGGAGAGGGAGAGAGAATCCACAAGCAGACTTCCTGGCTGAGCGTAGAGCCCTACATGGGGCTTGATCCCTGGACCCTGAGATCATGACTTGAGCTGAAATCAAGAGTCAGCTGCTCAACCCACTGAACCACCCAGATGCATCCTGTGCTTACTTTTGTACTCCTTATATTCCTGGGGCCTTTCAATTAGCTGAGTGAATGAAGAGATGGTGGTAGAAACTTCCACAATGCTTACTCTTTCTTTTTCTCCCTGTCTTGCTGCTTTTTTTTCCCCCCATTCACTGTACCATCTTCCTGCTACAGTTTAAGAAAAAGGACAAACTGGGTGTCATCACATTTGGGTATAAGTCTCCACTAGCTGTGTGACTCTGGAAGGTCTAATTAATATTTTTTTGAGCCTCAGTTTCTTTACCTGAAAAATGAGGCAATTGGAGGTGATCTCTGAAGTTACTTCCAGTTTGAAAAGTCTGAGTAGTATTTTTTTCTGATATATGCAAATCCAATATGGACTTGTAGGTTTTACTTTGCAACTGTTTCAAAGAAATGTATTTTTTAGAAAGAGACAATTTAGATATAATTCAGCTCACTCATGTGGAAGGTAAGGGAAGTGGAACCCCGAGATAGGCTTCCCCACTTATAAAATGGGACAAAAATTATAATAATGGTAACAATAAGCAATAATGATAAGAACGTCTACATCAAAAAGATTCTCGTGGGACTAAAATTAGATAAAACATGCAAAAGTGCCTTGTTAGGGATAGATGTTCACTAAATGCTGGTTCTCACAATGATTATTACTGTTAAATGTCATGTGACTTGCCCAAGGCTGTCTGACTAGGAAGTGGAAAGCTGGGGCTAAAATGTTTCCTTAAGAGGGACAAGTCTGCCATTTCTCTTCCTAGGCCCTTCCTGTCTTCTCCCCCAGCAATCAGAGCTGAATATGCTTCAAACACTGTGGAGATAGTGCACTAACATGATTATGAGTTTGTTAGGGGAAGCTAACACATGGGTTTGAAACTAGGTCTGGTACTCTTTATGTGACATTGGAGAAGTTTCTGAGTCTGAATGTTTCTGAGTCTCAGTCTCCTCATCTGTAAAATAGGCATAATAATAATGGGTACCATGCTCAAAGAGATATAGTGAGGAAAAATGATGTAATGTATATCAAGGAGTTGGCAGTGTTCACGGCATGGGTAAGACCCACCAACAATACCTACCGTCATTATCTGCCCTCATCTCCCCCACACTGGCTAAGTGGCAGAAGTTCTCCACATTGCCTATACAGAAGTTATTACATGTATTCTTGAAGGAAGATCTAGATACTGCCAGTCATGGCAGACAAAGATACAAGTTCAAAGGTTGTCTTGGGAAATACTGTTGGAGCAGTTCAGTTTGGATGTTAGATGATACAGCAACTGGTATGGATTGAACAGGAGGATGAAAGGCCTTAGGACAGAGGTCTCCAGGAAAGAAATGAACCCGTTAGATTTTTCAGTGTGTTTGAGTGTGAGAAGTATTATTGGTGTTTGATAGACCTTTGGTAACACTTAGAAAATATTAGTGACAGTTCATGTAAATCTAAGTAAATGGGACCAGTAACTTCAAGAAAATATGGATAGTAAAGAAAATGTCAGCATTGTTCATTAGTTAGCTGGTTGTGTACTCCCAAATAGTAACTTCACTCTACTAGGAAGATGGCTGGGTGGAAGGGAAGTTGTTGAGGGGTGGTGGTGAAAAACTAAATTCTCATCTAAAATGACAAGAAGTCAAAAAATAATATCTAAACTTAATAAATTAAAAAAGCTGTATTTATATTTGGAGACATTAAGGTAATTACAAGAAAAAAAGCTAAAAGAGTGGAAAGTGGTTATAGCTAAAGAACAGGACTGGGAAGTGGGGCATGGTGGGGGAGACCACCGTTTTTTCTTGTATGCACTTGTGTACTGTTTCACTTTTAAAATGACAACTACTTTGATAAAAAAGTAGAAAAAAGAGATTATCTACATTTATCTTCACTGTTTGTATCTTTCCTAAATCAGAGAAATATGAGTTACCTGTAAAATTTGTATAAAGACTCTGACAGTGGTTTCAGAACTGCAACTCCCACATACTACTTATAAGGATGTCTGTAAAATGTAGTATCGGGCAATAGAATTCTTCTGACATTCAGATACAAACTTAAGGAATCATTAGTGTTGGAAATAAAGCTTATTTTGGTTATATTACTGCTAAGCTTGTATTAATATTACCAAATTCATGTCTTCAACCAAAAATATAGGTTGCAAGTATTTTTTTTACAACTGGATGTTATGATAATACAGGATAACACTTCTTTTTTAAAAGAACTTTTGACTACCCTATGCTCCAACAATTGCGCTACTGGGTATCTACCCCAAAGATACAGATGTAGTGAAGAGAAGGGCCATATGCACCCCAATGTTCACAGCAGCATTGTCCACAATAGCTAAACTGTGGAAGGAGCCGAGATGCCCTTCAACAGATGAATGGATAAAGAAGATGTAGTCCATATATATAATGGAATATTACTCAGCCATCAGAAAGAACGATTACCCAACATTTGCAGCAACATGGACGGGACTGGAGGAGATTATGCTAAGTGAAATAAGTCAAGCAGAGAAAGACAATTATCATATGATTTCACTCACTTGTGGAACATAAGGAATAGCAGGGAGATCGGTAGGAGAAGGAAGGGAATAATGAAGGGGGGACAAACAAGGTGAAATGAACCATGAGAGACTATGGACTCTGGGAAACAAACTGAGGGTTTCAGAGGGGAGGGGGTGGGGGAATGGGCTAGCCCGGTGATGGGTATTAAAGAGGGCAAGTACTGCATGGAGCGCTGGGTGTTATACACAAACAATGAATCATGGAACATTGCGTCAAAAACAGGATGTACTGTATGGTGACTAATATAACAAAATAAAAATTATAAAAATAAAAAATAAAAAATAAAAAAATAAAATTACCTTTAATACCTTTAAAAAAAACCTAATGATGTACTGTATGGTGACTAACATAACAAAATAAAAAATTTAAAATTAAAAAAAAAACTTTTGAGTATAGCTGACACACAATGTTATATACTAGTTTCAGGTGTACAGCATAGTGACTCAGCTTCTCTGTATGTTAAGCTGTGCTTACTACACGTGTAGCAATCATCTGTCACCTTACAGCACTACTATAACATGATAGCACTTCTCATTCTTCTTCTGTACTTTATCTCATGAAGGGTGGGAACCAAGTCTTCTTCTCATCTTTAACTCCTAGGACCAGAGACTGAATATATGAATTACTGATGTTTCCATTAGTGACTTTAATTATGTGGGCATTTCTTCTTATGAATTTATGCAAGCCAATAAACCTTTATATTTTATTTTATATAATGGTTTACTTAGCCAAAAAGATGATTTTGATAGAATAATTTTGTCTTATATATTCCAGAAAATATAAAATCCTATCACAAATTACTTACTTATTTCTACCTCAAATATTCAAAATACATCCCCAGTACCATGGGGATGGTGATGGTGATTCTTATCAGAATCAGACAAGAGTGGTGCTTGAAAATATTCATTAGATTAATTCTGTTAAGACCTTATTGAGAACTGCATTATAAATTCAATCTATTATTTCCATAGTTACAATAAGAGCTGATATTTTCATATAAGGCTTAAAAATAATATTAATGAAATTGAGTCAAGTAATTTTTAGGCATAATAATATATTTAAAGTAATCTACTTGAACTAGGACTTCTGCATCCAGTAAAAATGAAATAATAGGGGCTGAATTTATACTTCTACTCAAAACAACGAAAGATGGACAAAATGTGTGAAACAACAAGTTTGAAGACATTGGACATCATAGTCTAGGCCAAAACAGCCTCAATAAATTTAAAGGTATTCAGGCCATAAAAAGCATATGCTCTGACCACAATGGGAAAAAATTAGACATCAGTGAAGTATTCCGTATAACAAATTAACAAATGAAATTATTTATATTACACAATAAGTCAAGTGAATATATCTTCGGGTTTTGGGGGAAAAAAACCTCTCAGTTCCCACCCCTCAAGAGGAGAAACCATATTAGAACATATAAAAATGGCCAATATAGGAACATTGCCTTTATGTATGAATTTAAACTGGCAAAATAATGTCTGTGCTAGAGGGAAATAAGACTTATTCATCAAATAACCATGTGCTCTTGAGCAACAAAATGAATTAGGAGACTTTGAGATCTAGAAATTTTAATGCATGGGATAATTTTATTTTTTTCTCGAACTGCATATGTAGCATAAAAATCAGGGAAACACATTTTAGTCAGACAGCATTTAAATAGGATTTAAACATCTTTGAAATTTTTTTTTTCATGATGGTTGCCCTTTGGGGGGGATAGACATTTTTAAATTGGTTCTGTCGTACATGTATACAGCTAATTCACTTTATTATTTCTGCTCAACACCAATACTGCTATTATGGGACTCTTCATTGACTTCTAATTACATCTCATCTACTCCCACATCTGTCCCTATGCTCATTGTGAAACTCCACATGAATACCTTTCCTGGCTCTTCCCATCTTGCTTTTCTTTCTTTCTTTCTTTCTTTTTCTTTCTTTCTTTCTTTCTTTCTTTCTTTCTTTCTTTCTTTCTTTCTTTCTTTCTTTCTTTCTTTCTTTCTAGATGTTATTAATTGGGGAGAGAGAGAGCGCAGAACACTCGCAGGAGAGCACAGGTGGGGGGTGTGGGGGAGGGGCAGAGAGAGAGGGAGAGAGAAAGCAGATTCCCCTCTGAGCAGGGAGCCTGAGGGGATGAAGGGATGTGAGGCTCCATCCCAGGACCCTGGGATCATGACCAGAGCTGAAGGCAGATGCTTAACCAACTGAGCCACCCAGGAACCGCCCCCCCCATTTTGCTTTTCAAACCCCATTTTTTAAGCTTCCAGCTTTGAACTTTCCTTCAACTACTCTGACCTACCAGGAATGTTCCTTTCCCAGAACTCCTATAGAACTTTGTAAATAATCAATACTAAAGAAGTATAACACAGACTCTCTTATTAATTAATTTTTAATTCAATGGGTTTTAAACTATAGTATGCGTAATAATCACTTGGGAGTGATTGCAAAAATGCAAGTTTGGGCCAAATTGTCAGAAATCCCAATCCACTCAGACTAGGAGATCAGGAATTTGTATTTACTAAAGACCCCAGGGTGTCCTGATGTGATGGTCTGCATATTACACTTGGGGGGAAAAAAACCACTTTAGTGAATTTCAGTAACTCAATCTAGTTCACTCAAAGAGATGCATAGTGTCTTATTTTTTTTATATCTTCTTATCAGCAAGCAGAGTACTAAGCATATAATTCATGCTCAATAAATGCTCACCAGTTTATTGAAACAGTGCAGTATACATTGATGTACAGTAGGCCCCTTATCCCCAGTTTCACTTTCTATGGTTTTAGTTACCTGAGGCCATCCACCATACAGAAGCAGATGATTCTGCTTCTCACATATCATCAGAAGGTTAGTAGTAGCCTAAAGCTATGTCATAATGCCTAGGTCATTCACCTTACTTCATCTTATCCTGTAAGGCATTTTATCATCTCACATCTTCACAAGTCAAGGAGGGTGAGTAGAGTGTAAGATATTTTGAGAGAGACCACATTCATATAACTTTTATTACAGCATATTTTTATAAATTTTTTATTAATACTGTTAATATTTTACTGTGCCTAATTTATAAATGAAATCTTATTTGGCAATAAAAAAAAACGCACCACAGTGTATAGAGGGTTTGGTACTATCTGTGGTTTCAGGCATCCACTGGGGGTCTTGGAACATATCTCTCACTGATAAAGATGGACTACTGTATGTACTCTTGTTTTTTTTTTTTTTTCAATGATTGCATACCCATGTGTCTTAATTAATTTTTCTTAACTTATGATTTGACTTCTCATTTGAATAATAGAATTATAGAGCTATAAGGGCTTTCTAACATTAGCTCGGTTCTCTCATTTTTCGAAAAAGCAGTTCAGGGCATGAGAGGTTAAGTGACTTACCCAAGTTCATGCAGTTAATTAGTGAGAGAACTACAGCTACAGAAGCCAAGTTTCCAGGCTCCCAAGCCTAGGGTTCTTGCTTCTGCACATGTTGTCTCTTACTAAGAAATTTGCCCAGTGACTCTAGGTAATAGCACAAGTGATAAGATTGAAACTCACATTTCTCAATAATAAGTTAAGTGGAAAAACTTGATGTCATTTCAGAGAACTCATAGTAGCTGCTATGTTAGCTTATTTGGTCTGGATAATTGGGGTCAGATAATTCGTTGTTCTCTGAATTATAGAAATTATAGCAGGATCCCTGGCCTCTAATCCCTGGTTGCTAATAGCACCCTCTACCCCACTTGTGCTGAAAAAAATGTCTCTAGACATTGCCAAACGTCCCCTGGGAAACAAAATCACTCCCAGTTGAGAACCTCTGCTTTATATAGACAAGGACACAGATTCCTAGTTTCTTGGATTCTTAAATTCTTGGAAAGACTCAAAGAGTCTTTGGGACCCTTTCAAAACAGATATTTGTGCATGGGAAGATGCTTTGCATTTGAAACAATCACTGTCTGAAGACACCATACACATATGTTCTAAACAAAAGGATGGTTAAGTTAAGAGTACAGTGCAGTATTATAAAGTAGAATGTATAAGGCATGTGATGGTGTGATTTAGATGGATTTTTATAGCTTTTTTATTTATATAAATTTTTATTGTGCTCCTTTTTATTCTATTCCTCAGTGCTACAGTGTCTGTTATTTCTTTAAGTGGAACATTATGTTATGGTTTAAAGAACGATTTTCATTATCTGTAAACCAATGTGTGTGTGTGTGTGTGTGTGTGTGTGTGTGTGTATGTACACACATATATATATATGTACACACATATATATATTCTAGACATGAAGCATTTACCTTGTGGGTTTATCAAAAGTCAAGGAGAATTATGTAGATACACCCTTTGGAAAATGCACATACATATAATACTTTGTTATATGCAATGTGTCTTGTCCCTCCCCCAGTTTTGTTGAATGTAGAAGCTTAGGGAAGCTTATTGGACCACTTTAGTCAAGCTTGATCTTAACAGAATAATTTCTTAAAAAGTATCTGCTCATCTTTGCTGTTGTGCTGAAGAAAACAGCATCTTTCTCTTCTCCCAGGATAGGAAATACGAGCTGAAGTTTAACAGATGAGCAACATATTATCAAACAGCTGCTAGAGAAACATCTCTTCAGTTTAAGTAGGGGTCCAAATGAAAAGAAGATAAATATTATTTAAGGAAAATTTTATCCCAAAGAGAAGCTTGCGAAATAGAAGCAGCAAGCAGGGGTGGGAGGGGTGCAGGGGCAGGGCGGTTAGAGTTGGGGGAGTGGTAGGTTGAGTTCCAGTCCTGGCTCTGTGATCTGGGGCACATTTTTATTTATCAATTAATGATGGTGTTGGGCTAGATGATCTTATACCTGCCTGTACTGCACATCTACTCTTCAAGTTCCAATTATTTATATTGCTCAGGATAAAATATTTTTCAGCAGAAAGAAGAAAAATAACACTAGAGAAATGTTCCAAGTAATAGTGTAAACTTCATCAGGAAAGGCTTTCCTCTTCTAGACAGTTGAACACAGGATTTTACTTAGAGGACATATGCATATGGATGCTTCATACACAATAGTTCTAATTAAAATAAAACAAAATACTAACCTCCAGATGATCTTCTGTGGTTAAAACAAAATACTGTATTTGCTCTTAGCAATATTCTGCTCAATTAGGTCAATTAGTTGTTAATATTTAAAGGAAATAATACTCAGCAATTATAATATTGAAGATTTTTATAATTAAAATATAGAAATTATAAATATCAACTGCTTAGACTCCAATTAGCTTATTAACATGCAGTAGAGAATACATACCTACGTTATTGGTATCATTTTTCTTATTCAGTCCATGGCAACTAAGTACTGTCAGCCCTTAATACGATTACATCAAGCTCTCATACAAGTTAGCTCTTGGCCAAAGTCTGACACAGACAGTCAATATCTGGGCTTAATTATGTTGATGAACAAAAAAAGTCACCTTTTTGTGTGTAGGCTAAATGCTCACTGTGTGTAGGGAGAACAGCTGCTGCACTTTTGATTTCACCCTAAAGATTGGAACAAAAGGTCAGAGATCTTTTGATGCAAGCTAATTAAAATATCAATGATTATGCACACCATGTAAGCTTGTTCTTGGATCAGTGTGTAAAGCAGAAATTTCTTTTTTATATATATTATGACTGTGCACTTTGGGATAATAATTTAGATGCATAAGTGCCAAAAAGATCTACACATTAACCTTTGAAAGAATACTCAGACAAACATTCCTGGAGTTGTTTTTTCTTCCTTTACAAAATTGAGTACATTAACGTATGTTCCTCCTATTCACTCCAAAGGGCAATTGAGTTCCTGAAAGAAAATTGCAAACATGGAGAAAAGTAGGTTCTGTCAGATCATTATTGAAACCAGATTGGGGGAGGGGGTGCCTGGGTGGCTCAGTGGGTTAAGTATCAGCCTTCTGCTCAGGTCATGATCCCAGGGTCCTGGGATGGAGCCCTGGGTCCCTCGGGCTCCCTGCTCAGTGGGGAGCCTGCTTCTCCCTCTCCCTCTGCCCCTCCCACCTGCTCATGGTCTCTCTTTCTCTAATAAATAAAAAATCTTTTAAAAAACCCCAAAAAACCAGATGGAGATACTCTTCACTGGTGGTTGTCAGGCTTCTGGTCATATAGCTGTGGATATTCCAGCTGAATGAATTGGATTAGCTTTTTAAGAAATTTGTCACCATAGATCAAAGTATGATCTGTGGATCACCTACCATAGAATCAACTGAATGTTTTGAATTGCGTTTTCCCTGGCCTTGCAAACAGATATTCTGTTTTCAAATGTGCCTGGACTAGTGCTCAGAAAATTCCAGGTGATTCTGATACTCATTAAAAGTTCTCAGATCACTAACTTAGTAGCAGCCAGAACTCAGCCAGGGCAAATATTTTGTCTTTTCCTTGTCTCCTTTCTGCTCATTCATTTTCCAGTGACCCCTCATCTTTTTTCCATCCCCTACCATTTATTTAGGTTTTGGTAAATTGTCAACTAATGCCCACTAATGAGAACTCAAAAGTTTTAGATTCTCTAGGGGACATTTCTATTTTTTTTAAAAAAGATTTTATTTATTTATTTATTTGAGAGAGGGGGAGAGAGAGAGGGCATGCATATGAGTGGGGGTTGGGGGAGTGGGGAGGGGCAGTGGGAGAGGGAGAAGCAGACTCCCTGCCGAGCAGGGAGCCCATGAGGGGCTTGATCCCAGGATCCTGAGATCATGATCTGAGTGGAGGGAGACACTTAACCAACTAAGCCACCCAGGTGCCCTGACATTTTTAGTTTAATAAGGACAGTAATAATATTTGGCTCTATACATTTTTAACCTTGTGTCTCTTTCCTCACATACTTCTGGTGCCAGGGGTTACAGGGCCTTTTCATACCGTGAAATAACTTTGGCCTTGGACTTGTATGTGGCCACTCTAGATGAATGGGCACATTGAGAAGTGAGAGTGTTCCTGGACCTCCCTCCTAAACTGAAATATGGTTAGTAATAACTGAGGTCTACATGGAAATATATCCCATTAAGGTCCAACTATTCACAACTCAGTTTCTCCTTAGATGGATACTAAAATCCCTACAGTTGCTCCAAAGCCACAAATAGAGGAAGTGAGAGACAAGGGAAATCCAAGGTGATAGAGAAAGTAACTTGAATTGATTGTAGTTAACGTACCTTCTTTTGCAAAATTTTTCAAAATACATGATTATGAGAGTACATTGTTGTCCCCTTCTCCCAGCCCTTCCCTAGGAGGGGCCCAGGCGAATGAGGGTCCTGAAGCTGAAGCTACATTAGCTTCTCAATAAACTCACTTCTACCTACACCTAGCTCAGTGGTAGATACCCTGTAGCTATACAAAATAGATATATGATGAGTAGATGAATGAATAGAAAGGTATAACTCTTATTCTCCCAGCAGTTCAGACGAGGTATTTAGCAACATTTTTGAAGTCACATAACTTAATAAAGTGACATTCAGCACTTTAAAAAAAAAGCAAGGTTTCTGTTTGTGGACATTGCTATATGCCTCAATGATCAATATGTCTAGTATAGTCCATCCTTGCTTGGGTACCATGTTTAGCATTGCCCTGGGTTCAGGGACC
Organism: Ursus maritimus; assembly: GCF_017311325.1. Lineage (NCBI taxonomy): Eukaryota > Metazoa > Chordata > Mammalia > Carnivora > Ursidae > Ursus > Ursus maritimus. The sequence continues at coordinate 63,767,176 of NW_024425563.1, read as the reverse complement.
AAGCTGTTCAGTGGTAGTCTTTCCCCAAGAAAAATTCTACCCTTACAAGATCCATTCTTTGTTAAAGAGAATCCAGAAGAATGTGATTACTATCAGGTTATTTTTTCCTAGATATCAAAACTCTCTGATCTAGTTAACTTGTGAATTCTTAAGACTAGTAAGTGGTTATGTAAATGCTGGGAAATGGAGAGAGAGAGAGGGATATTAGTATTTTCTGATGGTTTTCTAATCAGACTGTATAATAATGCTCTGATGCTGCCTTTGACCTGAGAAGTACTTTCTCCCCAGTTCACTGGAGTCAGTATTGTATAGGGGTTGAGAGTTTGGTGTGACCTTTGGCCACTTAATTCTATTATGCCATTACATTTTCATCCTCTATTAAATAGGTCTGTTATGAGGATTGAATAAATTAATACATGATTTGTAAGTGCTCAATAAATACAGTTTCTGTTGTTATACTTGATCTTGTCTTTGACACTACCTCCCTCTTGACATTGGCAAGCATGTTGTATTTGTGGGCTTCGGTTTTTTCCTCAATAAAAAGAATAGTTAAATTATAGTTGTGATTCATAAGATGCTATAGTAGGTGTAGCCTTGGATCACTATTCATCACACTTATAAAAATTATTTTGAAGTCACAGTTGTTGTGAAACTTCTTTGTTTAATAATTGAAAGATAAAAGCCCAGTCATTTTCTAGCATCTTAAAAAATAAATGAAAAAAATCTAACAAGTTGGTCTCTTTCTCTTTGGATTGAAGTCTTATTGCCTAATGAACCAAGAGCCCAATCTTTGGATTTCATTACTCTTGTGATCCCAGATCTCCCCAGAGTCTCTTATCAAATGTGGCCTCATTAAGTGCAAAAAGCAATGCATTTCACCATTAAATTGTGCTGAGCTAACTTGTGGCTGACATGAGCTCAAATGAAATGTAATCACTTTAAATCTGTTCTTATTGGACTGGAGTTGCACATTACAGACATATATAAACACATGCAAAACTACTTGGGAATCCTTATTAATCCACGCTCTTTTCTGAGTAAGTTTATGGATACCAAGCCTATTTAATGAGGCTTTATCAATAATAAAAACTAAGTATAAAACAATTCCATTGTGTTATCCTGTTTTGAGTAAGCTACCTTTAAAACTAACCCGTTTTTTTCCCTCCATCAAAAATGGAAGTGTTTATAAACCAACAATCTGTTTATGAACAGATTACAGTGTAATCTGTACTTTTTTTAACCAAGAACTTTGTAAACATATATATAACCTTGGAAAAAAATAAGACGCATGCTTTGTAATAATAGTTGTTAACATTTGCTTTATAGCAGAAGCAGTTTTAAGTACTGTATATGTGTTTGTGAACTCATGGAATCTGCTTTACAGAGGAGGAAATAGAAGACAGACTATACAGTTTACTTAAGATCATATAGTTAGTGAGTGATAGAGCTGATTCATAACCAGGAAGTCCAATCTGGGTTCGTGGTTGTAACCACTAAACTACTATTACTTCTCAAGTTTCTCCTAAATTATCAGGTTTCCTTAAGGTAGAAAGACACGCTAAGCATTGAACAGTGAGAATTGGAACTGCAGAATGCAAGTTTGTATCTGGTGTATTTGTGTTTATTTTGTTTCTCAGTGATATCAAATGCAACGCAGTTTTGAAAGAGGGGAACCAGCTAATAGGTGGTTATAAAACTTGCCTGAGGTGATCTAGAGATGTTAGTGAGAGCAGGGATAGGTACAAGCTGCTGACTGACTGTTTTTTTTGGCTAATGCCACTAGAGAATGTGTCTTTCCAGTGACAGCCATCAGTGGCTGTAGGGGATAGAAACAACTAGGAGACGATTAGTGATTCCAGAGGGAAGTGACAGAACATGAAATGCTTGGGGGCAAAAAGAACATTGCAGGGATCTGGCTTATGGTAATAACTTCACTGGCAACCTTAAATTAAAACAAAACTAATTTAGATATATTTTAAAATGGCATTCCAGAAGAATCGTTCTATTCAACTCTTGAGTTCCAAGCATCCATTTTATAGAGCTAACCCATGTTTTGCCTACCTAAAATCTTTTTTCAGAGGCAAAGACACATGGGCAATCCTACTAACTCTTCCCTAGACTTACAGGCAAAAATAACGTTTCTGTATTTCCTTGATTTTGAAAGTATGCTATTTATATCAGAAACAATGGCTCTTGAATAGATACATTATATGCAAAACAAGGTAATATACCAATACAGATTGAATAATAAAAATCATTTATAATTCCACTCTTCAGAAACTATAAGTTAACATTTTTCTTCTGCATATTTATAGTTATAACAACTTTGGGATAACATGCACCTGTGGTTTTGAATCTGTATTTCACTTCGTATGAATATTGCTCCAGATCGTTGCATATTTTTTAAACTTCAGATTTGAAAACACCATTGAATGAGTGGATAATGCATTGTACATTGTGCTTTAACTTAATTTGACATGCTTCTATTGTTGGATGATTAAATTATTTTTAGATGTTTGTTATTTTGAATAATAAGTATTTTCATACATGAATCTTCGTCTGAACATTTTATTATTTTATTGTCATCCTTAAGATAGGCATAAATTTTCAAAGACTAAAGTTTAAAATGAAGCTTAAAATAAAATCTTTAATATGTATTTAAAATTTGTTTTACAGAAATTTCTTACTAACTTTTTGTTTTGTTTTGTTTTGTTTTATCAGCTGTGTAAAGGATATCTGTTTCACCAAATCCTCATTCTCATGATTTTCTATATTTGAATGCTGGGGCATTATCATTAAAAATGTCTTAGTTAAAATTAACTTAGCCAACCATCGTATCCCAACCAATTCCCATTTCTTAAATGTTTGTCATCTGTATTTTCTCTTTTGCAAAGGAATTGTTTACTTAGTCCTTTGTCTAAGATCTAAAATATTAAATAAGTGTTTGGTATTGTATGTTATGATCAAAATGTTGGAAAATCTGACAAACTTGTTGAAAGCAAAACATACTAAATGCCAATCAAACAGTTTCATGGGAGTTAAAAATTTTTTCCTTTACTCATGTTTATTAAGACTGTTTTTAGAAGAAATGTGGAAAGATTTAGTCAACAAATAACATGTTTATAATATCATATAAAAGTAAGTTATAAATAGGGCAGAATTATAGTTTTTAATTTTGGAAAAAGGGAACAGCATTCTGTATGTATAGTTATATTCCTGAGCCTTATTTATGACTCTCAAGTGTATAATCCATTGCTTCTGCATTCCTATAATGTGCTATAAAAACTTGGAAGAGAAGACAAATGATCAAGGAAACAGAGTTGTACGAACATTGTCAAATGTCTTTCCCCATATCCAACCCCTATGAATTAAACAGTCTGATGGCTTCTTTGTCCCTATTCACCAAATTAGGTTTCCATTTGTTCAAATAGATCCACAGCTTCTAAGATACGCATTTTGTTTGAACATTTTCCCCCTCAACCCTCTGGTATCTCTTTTTTGAAACAAATGGCATAAGTTTGCTTAGCTGCAAAATGTATCTGTACTTTTCAGAAATTAATGTGAATCTTCCCAAGTCTGACAATAATAATTCCATTTGGCTTAACTCCAGTGATCTTCAGGGGGAGAAAAAAAACAGAAACAAAAAAAAAAGCACAAACTGTAAGGAGAATAATGATTTGTAGAAATCTGCAGGAGGCCTTGGTCCTTGGTCCAGGAGTATTACTGCTGACAATTACACGAATACTGTTCGTATGCAATTATCCCGGCAATAACCGATAGCAAGCAAAAATTATAGAGGCCTGATGCGATTTATGCCCACAGGTTTCTGTGTAGCACTTTGTTTGAATCAAAATGGCTATCTTTTTTTTTTTTTCTTTAGAGAAAAGAGTCAGTCAACTCCTTAGGAGAATATAATTTTCTTTCATCTAGTTTTAAATGGCATTAGCACAGCAATCAGATGTCAAGGTGAAAGATAAACACGTCTGCTCCTGGGTGCATAAATGGTGAAAATGCCAGGTAATATGGGTACCATCTCCCTGCTTTTGCATTTTAAATGGCATTAACCTTGTGCAGTGTAAAGTTATGATTTCTTAAACTGTTTTCTCCCTACAATGGTCAATCAGTTCCATGATTTAAAAGCATACTCTGTACTGTCAGATTTTTCTGTTGGTTGTAAGCACATAGGAAAAGAATTCAGTTTGTTTTGTTTTTCATTTTTGCGTGATTGCTACACTGTATTTATTTCCACAATTCCTTTAATGTTACCATTTAACTACCCTTAATTGAAAACTGCTTGTTTTACTCCTTGCCTAGGAGATTACATTTCAGGTCGTATGCTATATACATTTTAAGCAAATCTTATTGGAGGAAAAAAATATATATATACTTTTTCCATTTTAAAGATGTAGGTGTTATGGTCAAGTGTGAGGCATGTTCAAAAGTATCACCTACAGGGCCCTTTTAGAGCTCTGGCAGCCATTTTAACAAAAATTAAATGCAATTGCAAAATGGAGGAGAGGGGAAACACATGTACCAAATGCCCCTCAAACAATTCCTTTCCATCAAAAATGACTAGAAGACAGTTTTAGTGAGACTGCCTTAGGAAATTGTGCGGGCTCTGTTTGGCTGAAAAAGAAAAAGGTAGAACTGGACTAATCTATTTCTCTACCTTAATGCGCTGAATGGAGAATGGATTCCAGCAGACAAGTTATCTCCTTTTCTGGAGTTTAAAAAGATGACGTCCCAAAGGATTGGAAATTTGGTAGCTTTTTATGTAATGTTTTATATCTTTTTCTAAGGGGGATGGTGGGCATTTTTTGCTTATGTGTATTAGAAAAACAGAAACAATCTAGTAATTTTCTATATTTAATGCTGGAACAGAAATTGCCTGGTATGTGGTTATTGCTAAATAAATTGCTTCTTAGATTAAACATTATTTGGCATAGGTTTGGCTTGACCTGGGCCAGTTCCATGACTATTTGGTTTATAGGGACTACACCCAGGTTGTAGTCCTAAGCCAGGATTGGTTTTAAAGGGATGGAGGGGTGCTCAGCAATCTCCTTCAGGGTGCTAATTTAGCATATAGGTAGCAGTCCAGCGTCAAGTTGATCTATCCACTCAGTATTTTCTTTGTCCTTCAGTCTTCCAAATAGCCTGTCTCTGTGGGTTTTTAATGAATCGCCAGGAATCATCAAGCTTAACATGTTCAAAGGAGGGAATCAATTATCTTGAGTCATGACCATCTTTTTATTTTTATTTATTTTTTGAGAGAGACGGTGTGGGTAGAGAGGTGCAGAGGAAGAGGGAGAAAGAATCTTAAGCAGGCTCCCTGCCCAATGCAGAGCCAATCTCATGACCCTGAGATCATCACCTGGGCCAAAATCGAGAGTTGGTCGCTTAACCTACTGAGCCACCCAGGTGCCCCTTGAATCATGATTATCTTAATCATTTGTTCTGTTTAATGGACTGCAAAGAACGTTGGTCCTCCCCACCTGAGACATAGTATTAATTCCATATCATGGAATTAGTTCTCTGGTCACTGTTGGGATTTCTTCTGGCACTAGGAAAATTTTTCAACTGTATTTCCAAATACGTTTCTTAGAAAAAATTCTTTAATTTTGGAATTTAGTATTGAGTGTTTGGAGGTCCTATTAATAACCAGGGTGTGATTTTAATCCACAAAGTCTTAAGAGATACGCAAGTTGGTTACGGTGGGAGCTAAGCTTGTTAAGAGCTAAAATCTTAGCCTCCATGATGTGGGACCCCGGGAGTTTATAAAATGAAGAAAGAAGACAAAACCAAAACAAAGGAAAATAAGAAAAGATATGTAAATGTTTGCTTACTGTCATTGTTTAGATGTTTGCCTTCTGGTATTCAGAATAATACTCAGGTTGTCTAAAAATACAATAATAGCCAGGGGCAGACCTTCATTCTAATGAGACAGATGTGGTCCAAACCTGAAAACGATGCACTCCTCAGTGGAGGAAGGATGTGGACCATATGGTGTGAGGTCAGCTCACATCCATCAGGATGAGCCCCTTGGTGCTCTTTGCATTTTAAGGTGAGGGTGTTGTGCATATGGGTTATTCACATATTTGGATGTATGTGGGTGGGTAAGTAGCAGCAGTCCTCGGCACCCTGAATTGTGATACCTACATACACTTAAAATGAAAGCACTCCTATTTTATTAGTGTATGTCATATATATTTTCCTCATAGTTCGACCTCCTTTCTCATTTTCAGGAAAAGCAAAGTAGTATTTGGGAAGAAAAGAAGCTCTGAGGATATCTGTTCTAACATTAAAAAAATGAACAGAATGTGGCTGATCTATTTCCTGAATTCCTTAGCTTTTTCAATTTTAAAACCTCTTGTTCCCTAGGAAGTCTCTCTGCTTGAAATGGTTGAGTCTGGTCACCAGAAAAATAGGGTTTATAACAATACGTGAAAAAGGATTTTAAAGATTTAAAAAAAAAACTGAGAAAGGGGAGCCTGGGTGGCTCAGTTGGTTAAGCCTCTGACTGTTGATTTTGGCTCAGGTCATGATCTCAGGGTTGTGAGATCACATCCCACATGGGGCTCTGCGCTGGGTGTGGAGCCTGCTTAAGATTCTCTCACTCCTTCTCCCTTTGCCCCTCCTCCACATAAAAAAATAAAATAAAATAAAAAGTAAAAAACACTGAAAAATAGTAAGACCTCAGCTTTTATAACTGCAGTTTAAACTTTTTCTTGATTCCATTAGAATTCTAGAGGGGGATCTCATATTGGTGGGAAATTGCCATGATTTCCTGATTTATATGGGCTTTAAGTCCCTTTTGGATCAGGACTCAGCTAGATGCCATTTTCTGCCATACTTGGCAGTAGGGAAGGATAGCCCTTGGATGGCAGTGTGGTAGGACTGCTACAGTTTGGCTTCATTTCTGATAAAGGGTAGGTCCTCAATAATAGGCACTGAATGAAAAGATAGATACCTGTAACCCAGGTATGCTGGTGTCAAGAACCAGCTGGTTTGAATGGTCAGGAGTGAACACAGTCCATTGGTTGGAGAAAACTGACACACAGCTGATAGACTGAAGTCCAGGGGGAGTTATTTTCTGCTCAGCACTCCATTGGCAGCTGCATTTGTGAATCAACTAAGAGCAGCTTTTATTGATATGGTCACTATGCTTTTAGTTCCCATTTTGAAGTGTATCTCTTTGATAGATGTGTAAGGAATCCGCTTAGACACCTCTGACAGAAGACACCAGGCAGAAGATACGACTAGATTTTGAGCAATCCTGATTCCACAAAAGAGATGACACAGACTGCTGAGTAAAACACAGCAAGCCAGTTTGTAAAGAGACCAAGCGTTATGTGACAGAAGCGCCTAAGTCACTGTTCAGCCTGCTTGTCTTTGAGGGCTGGAGAGAAGGCCTCTGTCTGAAAGGAGAAAAGAAAAACTTCCCCAAGGCCAAAGCACACCAGGTTGTAAAAGCTTAGAGTAGAGGTTTTTTGACCCCTTGTCCCGATCTCCCCAACCTCATTCCTTTGTTCTTCTTGGCAAGGACCCTCTGCTAGAATTTAAGCAGTCTCCTTCACAGGTCTTGTCTATGACTTGTTCATTACTAGTTTTGAACCTTCACAAAGCCATTTCTAACTTACAGAATATATTCTCTGCCTGCCATTTCTATAGCTACCCTATGTTTTTGCTGTCCTTGAAAAATCTGGCTTAAATCTAATTCTCGGGAGGCATTTCATAACTAAGCTGGTCCTGACCATGTATTCCCTGTTAGCCTTTTGTCTGTGCTTGGAACAAATGGACCTGATTTAGGCTTCTATAATTTGTAAACCCTGCACTGGTGTTAAATATTTGGTAACCATGTGTTTTGGTTACTTCTGTGTATGGGCAGTCATTTTTCTCAACTATATTGTTGCTACCTAAGGGAAGAATGTGTTTACTTATGCAATGTATTCTTTCCTTCTCCCTCCATCTAGGACAGTCCAGTGATTAGCAAACAGCAGGCTCTAAACACATGCAATAGTTATGGATCATAAAATAAGAAATATCTTTTTTTTAAGGAGTTTATTTATTTATTTGAGTGGGGGTGGAGAGGCAGAGGGAGAGGGAGAGAGAGAATCTCAAGCAGACTCCTCGCTGAGCACAGAGCCCTGACGTGAGGCTCCATTTCATGACCCTGAGATCATGACCTGAGCCGAAATCAAGAGTTGGGTGCTTAACCAACTGAGCCACCCAGTTGCCCCTAAAATAAGAAGTATCTTTATGATGGACACACTTAGAGAAGGTGAGCTCCAGGAAAGTGGGAAAAAAGAGTGATTATATAAAGTGCTGCATTCTATCTACTATTGTGCATAGCAACATATCCCAAAACATAGTGACTTGATACAACAATAATCTGCCATTTAGGCAGTTTCAAAGGAACTGCTTAACTCTGCTCCATGTGGAGTTAGATCGGTCCTGGAGGCTGGAGATTGCTTACTCATCTGGTTTGCAAGTTGGCTCTGGTTGTTGGCTGGGAGCTTAGCTGGGAGTGTTGGCTGGGGGCCTTGGTTTCCGCCATGTGGGTACTTCTGTGAGGCTACTTGTGCTTCCTCACACTATCGTGGATGAGTTACAAGAGAGAGTAGTCCAGAAGACAGGAAGTAAAAGCTAACAGGTGAAGGGCTACATGTAGAACTAGTACAGCTTCACTTCATCAGAAAGAGATTCTACCTCTATATGGGGGAGTGGCATGGTCACATTGTAGAAGACCACATGTTATGGGAGGTTTGTTTTGACCATATTTGGAAAATACAGTCTGCCACTTGTTGCTTTACTAAAAAAAACAAACAAAAAAAACTATACAAAGTCACATTGCATAAGGGGAGGAAACGTCTTGATAGCAAAACCCTTCTCAACATTAATGATGATAGTTAACATTTATTTGTTTCATACTCTGTCAGGCACTGGGCTAAAAGGTTTATTATACACGATTGCTCATTTGAGTCTCACAGTGTATGAGTTGGACACTTGTTATTGCTCCCATTTTACAGATGAAACGGAGATGTAAAGAGGTAATGTAGTTTGCTCGGGGATGTGACTATCAAATGGCAAAGGCAGAATGTTAATCCAAGTGGTCTAACCCTAGAACTGACACTCTCTCTCCTGTTCAGTCACTGTAAAGAGTGAGAAGTTGTAATGTAGCACAGAAATGCCAGAAATGCCAGTGGCCATTGGTTCAGGGGTTAAGAACCTAGGTTTGGGTCCACGTGCTTCTGGGGCATTTGAAGCCTCTGTGGTTTTTGCACAGCATTGGGTCATATGTGTGTGTTTGCTTTTATCAGATTCCCAAAAAGATATGGTTTGTAAACTCTTAAATGCCAAATAAATAAATAAATAAATAAATAAATAAAAACAATGTAGTTAGTTCCCTTTTCTCTAAAATAGGCCTACTCTCAAATATCTTACAAGATCAGTTAACTTCCTCCTTTAAAACCTTCAGAAAAAGTCACGCATGGTACACTGAGGGTGCCCCTGCTTTGGGCCTATGACAGACCTTGTCAGGATCCCAGCGACTCTTTTGCAATCCTTGTAATATTGGGTGAATTACTGACCCCTCCCCTTAGAGCCCTCTTTCCTGGTTTGCAGAATAGGGCTAATGACCTTTAAAAGTTGGGCAGACAAAATAATATGCTGTGTGGAATGTACCTGGCAGTGATAGATTTTCATCTGGTGTTATTTCCTTTAAAGGTATTTTGAGTGTTGCACTGAACTGGTGCAGTAAAAACATTTCCTTCTCAAGTAGCTGCTAACCTCTAAAGGCAGGACAAATCCCCAAAGAAATCCATATACCAGATCGCTTACATGTGGCTACATAAACAGCTTAGTTCATGTTTCAGTATTCAGTAGCATGCTAGGCTCCATATTTTCCTCCTTGTGCAAAAGCATCCTGCAGATTTAGTGCCAAGTGAAGGGATATAGAAAATCAATCCAGGCAATTGCTTCTTTACTTTCTGATCAGTTCTTCCCAGGTTATCCCCAGCTTTGAATGCACTTAATCTCTTCTGTGTAGACCAATATCCACTGCCACCCCCCAAGTCTTGCAGTAAAAAGAAAAGCTCGAAGTACTTTACACATGTATAGAGACTTGTTATTAAAATGTTTCTCCTGTCTTCCCCAATTTGCTATTTTGTTAATAAAATCTGGGAGAAGATTTTCATTTGTAATTTATATCTAAGCAACAGTTTCATTTTAAATTTTTATAATTAATTATAATTATAAAATAATTTATAAAATGTTTGGATGGGTTTTTTTTTTTTTTGTTCGTAGCTTTCATGAGGCAGAATTTCATCTGTATTTTTTTAAGAACAAATATGAACACGTCCCTGTGGGAGCTCTTGCTTGTAATGAAGGTATGATCGGTAATTCTTGCAGAGTGCTTTTCTCAAATGACCACCTGGACATCTTTCCAGACCTGAAGTGTTAGAGCAGCTGAGGTTTGAGAGGGAAGGTTAACGAAGGGTTAAGGGTGAAAAGGCTTTTGTGTCTTTTTATCTTTTTAATGTCTGGGAGACTGAGGAAACCAATAACACTTGGTTACTATTCAGAATATTTATTGACAGTGCTTCCAGTTTGTCTTTTCCTTATTCTTGGGGCCTTTTCTTATAGGCACGTTCACTTCCTCAAAGCTTTGAAGATGGCTCCAAACTTGTCCTTGGCCCTAGGAACACAGTCACCTAGGAACACTGCCCTTCCCTTTTATGTGACTATTACTGATACTTAATAACTTTTTCATTTCTCTTTGTTATTTTTGTATTAAGTTTCAGCAGCCTACAGCAGAATTCAAATTATTTTATAGTTAGAATCGATTGAACTGCCTAGTTTTCTTGCTTGCTTTCTTTTTAATTGTTTCAGCAATACTTGCTATCCTTTTTGTTCCTTCTCTGTTTTGCTATAGTTTTTTTGTTATTTGTTTTGTATTGGAGGTGTAGTGAACCACAAGAAAAAGAAAAAAAAAAACGGGATATTGATCACATCCGAATAGATTTAGAACATCAATATAAACATAAAAAATCTTCATTTGATTAAAAAACATGCCTTTTCTTTCTCCTGTCACTTCCTTTGTGGCTTAAGAGATCTGTATTCAGTTTCCTTTGGATTAGCAAGCCATGTGTTTGTCTTATGTGTCTCACATGTTTTCATTAAAATTTATAACCAAACTTATTGTTTGGATCCCAAAATTTAATAAAACTATAAATGCTTTTGGTTTCCATTTTCTTCCTAATTCCGTAAATCATTATAATTGCCTTATGATGAGAATATTCATGTTTGCCTCTTAGCTGAGTTCCCTAAGACTTTCAGCAGTTAAGTTCACAGGTATGTGAGCTTTACAGCTTAGATAGAGAGCTTGGGCTGGGCCTGGTGCCCAAGCAGAGCTATGTGTAGCCCCTATCACTTTAGGTCTGTTAGTGATATTCTTCCTTCAGGATAACTCTACAGAGACACAGACTTCTGTCACAGAAATGCAAATATTTCAATGAATACGGAATGCATGGTGTCACCGATTTGAAGTGGTCATGGCATACTGGTCCAGTTCTCAACTTGCTTGCCAACTCTGATCCATTTGTAGTGGTTGCTGGAAGCACTGGTTTTCTGAAATCACACCCCAGCTGATGGAAAGAATTGCCAGATTGGTGATTCCATCCATGCCTTTCACAGAGGAAAATGGTCATGGGAGAGCCATATATTTGCCACCTTTAATCTAGGCATTCATTATTTATTAAGAAAACAAAGAAGGGCTCCTCTTCATTTCATTTAGATGCTTCAGCTACAAACAGGATTCTATTTGGAAGGTTAACGTAACTCATTTCTGAACATCAACACCTACTTAAATAGGTACGATAGAGTCAGGTCTTATTAAAAAGTAACAACACATGTAGAAGTTTATCATTATGAAAAGATTATAAGTTGTGAAGTTTGATTTCTCAGACCCAACCTTCTCATTTTCTGAAACCAAAGATGGTCACAGACCCGCTTAGCCCCTTGGCAGTAGATCACTCAAAGACTGCTGGCATTTGAACACCAGAGAAGCTGAACACCGACTCTCTAAAGAACACACTCTAATTCTAGAGAAGAGGTGATCTGATCTGTTTGGCTGTATTTGATGTGAAATACTGCAAGGGAGTATACTTGGTGGTCACAGAGATGCTCTCAGTGGAAGCAGCTGCCTATTTGAACCTGTGTTCTGTTGCGCCCTCCAATGGTAGGTCGTTGGCAAGTATTTATCATCCTTTCTGCACTGTGTAAGTTAAATTTTTTTTTGAAGGCAATGGGGCCCCGAGGGAATGTCAAGGAAGAGGGGGTGGAGAGGAGTCTGGGATGAGATGTCTGGTTCTATAACTTCCTTCCAGGCCATTAGTTGATCTATTAGATCTGCTTTTCTCAACCTTTTGTGTGTAACTTTCCTGGCAGAGTTGTTGAATTACGTACAGCCACTTTGAGCAAGCTGCTTAGGTCAGGGGGCTTTTCTTTGGCATTTAGTTCCCACGTACTTAAACCAAACTTCAATTTGCTAAGGTTTTTTAACACTAGAAGCTTGTTCTTTTTATCTGTTTTTATTATTTCTTCCATGCATTGTTATTCATAACACATCTGGCTGCAGGTTATGGCATTTTGGCTATGTTTCACCATGCTAACCTCTGTTACCTCTCCTAGGGTTTAGGAAACAGTCCCCTCTGGATTGAAATATTAATAATCACAAGTACAACAGCCACCCCTCTGCTTTTCAAGTAATGCAATTCTAAGCCGAAGGGCAGCACCAATTATAACTACAGGAATCCTATATACTCTCCCAGTAGGATACACACATGCACACACAGGGACTCAGCTGGGCTCTGATACTTGTAACTCGATGCTTCCTTGTGCTTTGGTGTTTTGAGGCTCTAAAAGAGAAAAATGATTCTAGGAAGGAGATTTGGTTGGTGAGGGAGAACCACTCACAACTGCTGAGCTGACTGTGTGGGAAATTGCCTTTAGGTGCATGGTAGAGCCTCCTCACCTCTGCTTGTAACACTCAGGCGCAGAGATGAGGGAGGCCTGTGTGATTCTCAATTTCTCCTCACTCCTCTGGGCTGTTTTCACTAATTAGAACAGTGTACCAGGGAATGTAGTAGTAGATTTTATTTTTGGCTTAACTGCCATCTGAGAGACAGGCTCTCTGTGCCCTGGGACATTCAGCCCAAGGGTGAAAACAAATGAGCAAAGATTATAAAATGGGTCGGGTCACATGGTGTAGGGAGCCTGTTGGCAGAAACAGATCCACAGACCAAATCTTTTGAGGCTGACTTTTCTGCTGGATTACTCTCTAACTTCAGGCTGACAGTCCAAAGCCTTAGACTATTAGAGGGCATAATCAGGTTTTGTAAAGATCCAAGGGTTCTTGACAGGAAGAAAGGAGAAAGAAAATGTAGAGCAGAGCACCAGCAAGGAAATATGGAAGGATTTTCATAAAAAGAGAGTTGTACCAAAACAGTGAAACTACAGAAAAGGATAAAACAAAAATAGCTACCAAGAAACAACAAGATAAAACAATAGGTGATTAAGTGACCAAATGAGAGTTACAGATAATCACACTTAGCTTTAATGAATACCTGTCATGTTCCAGGCACCACTCTAAGTATGGGATATATATTGACCTATGATCCTTGTAACCATCTTATGAGAAAGAGAAAAACATTTTATCCCCATTTTGCAGATGAGGAACTGGAAATACACTAAGTTTAAATAACTTGCTCAAGATTAACATTATATTCTTTTTTTTTTAACATTATATTCTTAACCATTATTCTTCAGCTTCCTCCTAAGATGTGAAAGAGCCTTTCTAAGAAAAGGTTGGAGCAGTTGCCCAGGTAAAGATTGGTCCTCCAAAATCAGTAGAATTTAGCCATGCAGTTGAATAGTGTTAACAAAAGCACGTTAGCAAAAGGGGGGGGGGGCATTGATTCATGGTTTTTAAAGATTGGTCAATTTCATTAAAGGAATTAATGAAATTACTTTCCTTTGCCTATGTAACTTTGGGTTCAGCTCTGGGTACAGTGAAATGATGAGTTTTCCTTTTCCTTAAGCCATCAGTTTCTTGAATGAGGTTTTGTTTTTGTTTTTGTTTTTGTTTTTTTACAGATACTTATCAATGACTAACATTTTAGTCTTTTGAAGAATATTAACTGGAAACTTTAAAACTAATTTAAAAATAAAGTTGATGGAATAATATTAAGAAAATATTTCACATAATTGGGAGTGCTCATGATATACAAACAGTATGTCAAGCATAAGCCCAATTTTGTTTAAAAATGTATATATATATATATGCCCATATTTTAAAAGACTTAAAAGATATACCTCCACTTATCTCTGAGAATATGAAGGATTTCTTTGTTTTTCTATTTACTCCCCTGAATTTCCCAGTTTTAAAAAAATGACATGTATTACCTGTATTAGCAGAAAGGATGTTATTTGAAGTGAAAATAAACAGTGCCAGCATCATGGTTTAGAAATGGCTTCGGTAGGTACTTAATCAAGTTATGAATCCTAACCAACCAGCATACAGCTATCTCTGCTTTTTATTTGAATTAAATCTCCTGACTTTATAAGAAAGATAGAACATTGACTTCTGAATTTAAAACAGGATTAGTCAAGCTTCAGAAGGTCAAAATGGAACCAATTCTCTATCACACATTGCAAAGAAAACTGTCAGCTCCTGTTCTAAACTTTGGGTCCTTGGAATCTTTTGCTGCTTTCTTAGAGTATGGTACTTTTTAGTTAGAAGAAGAGCAACATGTTGTGTAAAAAAGGGAAGAAACGATATCTCAGGGTAATAATCAGCCTTATTTTATATGGGTTATATTCAGCTGTTGGGTCTGAATTCTTGCAGCTCTTTGAGAGTGCCCATTCACTAGGAACTTGGATACATAAGCACCTAGTTAACTGCTAGAATGGACAATGGAATTTGTGTATAGTATTTGGAGACCAGAAAACTGAACTTCTGAAAGTATTACATGTTCATGTTACCATTTTCATTGATGACAGAAGAAGGGAGGAAGCAATAGGGACTAAGATAAGGCTTTAAGAGGAGCTTTCTGACTGTGACCAATAAGGCATGAAAACCACTGAGATGTAATATGAGGGCTGGTAAAGAATTTCAGAAGTAAAACTATCTTGAGGTGATTCTGGTTGGAGGGAGGGGTTACCCTTGGAAGCCCCTCCCCCTTTCAGATTGAGACAAACTTCACCAACAAATTCTTTGTCTCCTTATCTGGAGTCCAAGGCCATCATGCTCTCCTAGTGATGCACACAGAAATACATCACGAATGCCACTTATCCTGCTTAACTGGCCTGCCCAAACTCTAAACCCTGGAGAGAACTTAGTTAAAAACTGATGGCCCATTGAAATTAAAAGAGCAAAACAAATGGCCACAGAACAAATGAGTAAGTGATGCTTCTTCGGTTATTGAATGGCAGAACTGCTTGCTGCCAGTCTGAGCTTGTGCAAGAGGCAAGGGAAATGTGCATTTTGATTTCATTGCACGGAACTAAGAGTCCCTCTAGCCTTCCTATTGCATCCAGAGCACAGAAATTATAGATTTAGCACATGCTTTGTGGCTAACCGCTCGCTTCTTGGGCAGGAGTACCAATAACCTTGCCAAACACTTGCTCTGATGGGGCTATGTCGTCTTTCCTTGTTCATTGCCTGCTTGCCATCCCAGTCCCTTCTAGCAGAACAGATTTATGCCAACTGCAAAGATAACAAAAAAGTAAATATTTTTAACCAGTGTAGCAATAAATTAATTTCATGCCTTTTCTAAATGGCCCCATTAATAAAAATAGAACTCTTCTGGTGCTTGAGAATAACTATATAGAAGATGTGATTTTGCTGGCTTTCTCCTCGGGATGTGACATTGCTCACAGCTCTTCCCAACTGCTGCCAGAAGCTGTGTCAGTCGTTGGTTGTGGGTGCTTAACAGCCATCTGGAAGGAAAGTTGGCATCACCTAGTTGAAGGCATATCTCAAATCGAGGGATTGTAGCTGCCATCTCAGTTAGTAAACACTGTAGTTTCCCTGCTGGATTGAACATCTACTCCAAATTCCTGAGGGGAAGAGAAAGTCAAGAAGGGGGGACAAGGATAAGCATCACCTGAATGCTTTGCTGACTGGCAATTCATTAAGGCAGGAGTTTTTCTTTTATTCCAGAACTCAAAGAAGGTGATGTGCGGCCATTTTCATTCTTAATCTTATTAATAGAGCTAGTCAACTGCTGCTCCTGCTTAGAAAAAGCATGTGGGCCATGCTCTTTAGAAACTGGAGTTTGAAAGAGTTTTTTCTGGAAGCAGGAGGCATAGGCTTATTTTGTTTTTTTATTTACTTGATACTTCAGCTGCCAGTACTGGGAGGCACAGGCCGTCATTCTATTGAATCTTCTTCTGTTATTTGCTGGACTGGGTCCACTCTGGAAGTGGACTTTAAGAGTCCCCTTAAACTTTGGACCAGAGGTAACAAGCAGTAGAAATAAAACAGGAAACTTTTGTTGAGGATTCTTTCCCATCTTATCACCTCTGACTTACAAAATGGTACCTCAAAGCAGATGTGACCTGCTGTGAGTGTATTTTTCCTACTGATTATTCTTAGAGACCTGGAGAGTGAAGGTGGATAAATTCCAGCCCACTGTTATCAGGAGTGATTCCCTTCAAAACAAGTAAAATGTGCTTTCGTTGTCAGTACAGTTTCTTCTTTCTAGGGAGTATTTCCCAGGAAAGAGTTTGTCTTTTTTTTTTTAATTGAAGAGTAATTGACATATAATACTGTATGAGTTTCAGTTGTACAACATACTGATTCAGTAATTGTATACATTATGAAATGGTCACCACAATGTCTAGTTACCAGCTGTTAAAAGAGTTTGTCTGATACCCATCTTTTAAGTGTGCATGCACTATGGAATCTTGACATTTTTAAAGCCGAAAACATCAAGGAGAGCATGAGAGAACAGAAACATTAAAATGTAGAATCCAGATTGGTTGCTTAAATCTAATTAAAGAGCTCTGGGTTCAGTCGGTATGTTTAGGTGTTCCCATCACATATTTGAATTAGGGATGGAGGGGAGGATTCCTTGTATGCCTTAAATTTTTACATTTCCCTTGAAATTTCTATTGTTTTTGACCACTCCTAAGGTGGGATGATGCTGGATAAGGCTTCTGCTGTCAAGAGAATCCAGTTGTTATTGCTTCCTACTTGCTGCTTTGGTTTGCAAGGAAGCAC
This sequence comes from Ursus maritimus, assembly GCF_017311325.1. Lineage (NCBI taxonomy): Eukaryota > Metazoa > Chordata > Mammalia > Carnivora > Ursidae > Ursus > Ursus maritimus. The sequence continues at coordinate 63,749,895 of NW_024425563.1, read as the reverse complement.
AGTATTGTGTTTTTGAGTCTCCCATAGACACCAGCAAAAAAGCTTCAATCTCTTTAGTTTTGGGGCATCTTCTCTTCTCCCGATAAGTCAGGCATGTATCCATATGGAATCACTGGAAGCTTCTCTATGTGACTGCGCTGTGATACCCTCTTTTATACGACCATGAGATTGTTCCTAAACTAAACCTGTTGCTTAACTTAAGTTGAATGGATAGAGACCCATTACGTACTCAGATTATTTCAAGCAAGAGGGTATCTAGAGCCAAGATCCATGTGGCCCTGAATTTCAGTGGGAACATTATGAGAAATCTGGCTTCTCTGTTGAATAGTCGGTGACTTCTATCCCACATTGACATCACTGATGGAAGCTTTGCTTTTCTCTTGCCTCCATTAAACCATCTCTATTAACTGGCTTTTTTAACTGATTGTCTCTGGTCCCTTATACTTTAAGCTGAAGCCAAGTATTATGGTTCTAACTCTATGGTTTCAGCTCTCCCATATAACGGTTTTAAGTCTTTTGGGTTTTACAGAAACTACTTCTTGAGAAGCCCTATTCCATTTTTATTTTAAATAACGGGTTCTTTCATAGGTCAATTGCTAATCTTAAATTACTTGCCTTTGGTTTATGTTTCCACCTCTGATCAAATCATCTCTGGCAGGGGTCTTAAAGTAAATACTGGGCCTGGGAATTGTGAGCAGGACATTTCTCCGTGGAAGAGGCAGTGGGCAGGTTCTGCAATGACTGCCACCTGTGTACCTGATGTGCCATTTTTGGATTGGGTCTATGTCTATAGAACCACTATGAGTCAGGCATACATGGAAAGATAAAGGAGGGACAAACTTTATTATGTTCTAAACTTGGACGTTTTTATTTGTATTATGTTTTGAATGACTCTTGAAGGAAAAATGTGAAATTATGAAAAAAATATTGAAATATTATGATTTATACAAAATCTTTTCAAACTCTGTTGTTCTCTTTGTCTTGGATATTCAGTGCCAGTAGGTTGGAGCCTGTACATTTCTCTGAGGTGGACCATATTTGCTGTTGTCTGAGGTTACCTGTCCGCTAGTAAGGCTATGTGGAATATGGTATCCATCATAATAGATCTAAATATACTTTAGTTCAAGGAGAACATATGGTCTTTTGGTGTTGCTCAGGGCATAATTTCACTGGACTAATTTCAATGGTGTACTTTTTTTGTGTGTAGCACTTAACAAAATTATAGACAGTTTGAGCTGGAAGTCGCCTTCCATCATGTAATTCAGTCTTTTCATGTTTATAGGAAACAATTTGTCCAAAAACAGATTATTAGTGTGGGTCTGGAAATTAGGAGCTACGTCCGCTGAATTGCAGGTCAGGATTTTTTCCTAATGTCCCATGCTATTTCCAAGGATGGATAAAACATATGGCTTTAAAATTGATACTCATCAAGAGCCTTTTAAATACAGGTGAGTAGAATAGAGCAAGTTATGTAGATACTAACTAGAAATATCCTGAGAATTGTAGAGACCTCTAATACCTATAACTGGTTCTGAACCAAGATGTGAGGCTTTAATTTCCTCAGATGCTTTCAACATTTAAAATTTCCCTTGTATGCTTCTTTTGGGGACCCAGTTTCCTTTGTCAATGAATAGGCAAACAGGAACTAATAATGTGCTTTCATTAGCTACATTCTCCTCCCTGATATTATGAATTTCTTTATCTGATGCTCTGTGCAAATGTTTTAGATGATAAGTTTTTACACAGTGCCCAGCATAGCAACTTATCATGAAGATCCATAAAGAAAAGGCTATATTTTGTAGAATAGGCTATGTTAATGTACTGGGGAAAATATTTAAGTTTCCCTCCACAGTATTATAACCACTTAACTACAAGTCTATTTTTTTGTGTAGATCTCAAAACTTGGTGTTTTGGTTAAATAACAGGTCATCAAATATCTCTTCGATGATGCCTAAAAGAAAGTTCACTTCCTTAGCAAAATCCTAGTTTAACAAGATAAATATTTATTGAATCAGTGCCAGAATGTCCTGTGAAGAACCGAGTAGCCTACTGGTACTTGAGTTCTCTGTCAATTATAGTTTAATAGAGGGACTTTTTGTTTGTCTTGATATGGATAATAATTTCTAAGAGTAGAGAATTTCATCCACCTCCAAGCCAATACTGAATGTAATGTTTAAAATCTTTGCATTCGTACCCTGACCCATTTACTGAGCCACTCAACAAGGGGTTGATAATCACTAAGAATTTCAACTTACAAATGCAAAAGGAATTATAGAATTAGGAAAAAATAATTGTAAAAACTCTTAAAATATTGGTCCTTACAATAGAAGCCTATGGCTTCTAAAACTGTTTTGATAAAATTTGTGGGAACGTAGCATAATTAATGGATTAGGCTGACAATTCTTGAACCCACTGATGAATCTTAATATCACAAAATTTGAGACCAACGAGACATTATGTGCATCCCAGTTGGTGCCATAGAACATATGCAGCACCCCCATGAAGATTTTTGCCAAAAATAATTGAACCTGAATTTAATTAAGCCCCTAGGCCTAGCAACCAGTTCTTCAACAAATAAATGGCATGAGAAAAAATAAGTGAGCGGGAACCAAGTGTAATGGGTAGACATTACTAAGATCCTAATTCAAATATGTCACTGTAAGAAGACTTTTTTTTTAATTGAGATCAAAGAAAATTGAGCATTTATACGAAGGGATATTTATTAATTTAGTTAAGTGTGATAATTCTCTTGTGGCTACTTTAAGATATCTGTTAGAGAAACATACTGGTGGATTTACATGTGAAATGATATGATATCTGGGACTTACTTTAAAACAGTGTTAAACAAAGGGTGGGAAGTTGGATGAAGTGAAGAATGGTATATTACTGATAATTCTTTAAGCTGGCTTATAGATCCACGGGAGATTATTACGCTCTTGTCTCTGTTTTTGTATATGCTTCAAGTTTTTAAAAATAAAAAGAATTACAAAGTAGCCAACAAAGGGAACTGTGTCTTCATCCCAGAATGTATGAGATTTTTAAAACCAGAATTCAAGTTTGACTCGGTAAGAAAAATAGATAGTCTTCAAGTTCTCACATTGTTCAACACTGAAGACTGACAGCTTATCTCTTAGGATAGGTCTGGTTTAGGTACTACTTTGCTATATTACTGGTTGTGTGTCTGAGTTATAGAGTTAGCATCTGTATTATAAAAATAAGAGTACAGTACATGTTGCAATGAGGTTTAAACATGAAAATGTATGTGAAACACATGGTATGGTGTCCAGCATGCACTCATTCCTCAATAAATGAAGCTGGGGCTATCTTTGCCTCATTTAACAGAGACCAGTTAAGTGTCAGGTATGTGCCAGACCTGTGCTAAATCTAGGGAATTTTTATGAAGAAAAAGATGTGGCATCTGCTCATGAATGGTTCTTAAATTTTTGGAAAAGTTAAATCCCAGGAGATTGGTGTTTTTGTGGTATAAAAGGGTCAAATACCAGCGGTTTCATATGGTTCAACCTGATAACTGAAGTGAGAATAATCAGGGAGGTAGTGGGGTGCAGTGGTTAAGATGACAGAGTCTTGTATCAGACTGGGCTTGAAACTTGGCTCTGGCATGAACAAATTGTGTGATTCCGAATAAGGTCACCTGTAGTGCCTTTGTTCATGGTCTATAAAATGGGGATTATTTACCTTATAGGATTGTTAGGAGGATGACACATAAAATACACATAACAGTACTTAACATAAAAAGCCCTGCGTATTATTGTCATCAGGACATGTCCAAAGTGATGTGCGAAGACATCCAGTTATGAGAGGTGCACGTAATCGTATCAGGTGGCAGGAGTTGGTGCTGAGAGGATGTTAGAAAGTTTCACAGAGGAAGTGTGACATTTGAAGGAAGAAGGAGCCACTCAGGCAAAGAAAATTACTGTAAGGACATTTTAGGCAAAGGGCCTGGAAGTAGGAAAAAAGAGTTTCAGCAGCAGAAGGGAGTGGCATGGGAATTAGAGTTTAGAATATGGGTCTGGAGGATGGAGAGGGGCTGCACCTGAAACTCATTGGTAGCCTGGGTGGTTTATATCTTGACAATTCAGTAGCAGAGGAGTCATATGAAAATTTTACCCAGAATAGTGACAGTAACGTGGTGATTAGTTAGAATGGAAGGAAGACTGGCTGGGAGTCTATAAAAATAACCTAGAGCTTTGCTATTCAAAGTGTGCTTCCTGGACCAGCAGCATCAGTATCCCCAAGTATCTGATGGAAATGGGAATTCTTGGGGCCCATCCCTGGAACCTGAATTTTAACAAAATATGCAGGCGATTCATGAGCAAATTGAAATTTGAGAAACCCGATCTGGAGACAGCCCAGGAGAGCCTGGGCTAAGGCAGGGATAGTGGGGATGTCAAGCTGGGAATAAGGACCGCTACCAGATGTATTTAAGAGGTGAAACTGAAAAGATTTGAATGACAAGGTATGGGGGTCCTGAAGAGGATGCACTGAGAATAAAGCTGTGATTCCTTATTAAAATTTCTGGATGGGTGATTGGGAATGCAGAAAAGGGAAAGTGTTGGGGAACAAAGGTGAGAAAAAGAATTCATTTTATGGCATGTTGATTTTAAACAGCCTGTGGGACATAGAAGATCCATAAAAAATGGACTGAGGAAAATGAAGTTACATTATTAAGAAGAAAATCTGAAGAAAGTAGTTATCTTAACGTCAAGTAAGAATCCAATGATGACAAATGCTAGACATATCCTCTCTACTGTTCTTCTATAAAAGAACAGGGCACATTAGAATTGGTTCTCTAGTGTGCATTAAATACTCTGAAAAAATTTTGAGCTTGTAAAGTCAAACATTCCTGGCTCCTCTGTTAAGTATAAATGCATAAAAATAAAATTGTAAGGCACAACAGAGCTTGATAATTTGTATGTAATGCTCCCATATAGACTTGGCAAGAATTCAGGCTCTGGAATTTGGAGAGGTTAAGGACTCCTGGTGATTTCTTGGCATCAGTATTAGTGGATTTTCTTTTTAAAACTTGGTTTGGAAGGATGTCGAGAACTCAGATATCTGAGTTCACTATCTGCTGAGTTTAAATGAAGTGCTACCCAGGGGTAGGTTTGAGAGGTTATTAAGCCAGATTGTAGAATCTCTGAATATGCAATCACTCTCCCACCCAGAGTTGCCAGATTTAGCAAATAAAAATACAGGACTCCTAGTTAAATTTGAATCTCAGATAAATACAAACAGTTTTATTATAAAATATTAGACAAAATATTTCATGGGATATACATATGCTAAAAGAAGATTTATCTGAAATTAAAATATAAATAGGTGTCATGTATTTTATCTGATAACTTCCCCCAGTGCCCTAGTTATGACAAAGAGTATCTGTATATGTATATATACATCTATATATAGCAAATACAGCAAACTCTAGCAAATATTAATGTTTAAGGGTTAAACTGAGAATTTTTCAATATGTTCTGTCAAACTTTATAACATTAATTCATACAAACACCTATATATCCAGTTTGGAGGAAAAATGCAGAACAGGCTTGCCAGGAACATGATGCCATGATTCTTCTTCCTGTGCTTATGATGAAATTACTAGTTTATTTTTTTAACCCCTGAATACATTTTAGAACTTTGTTCCATAATGTTAATACAGCATTTAGGGGAAAGACAGTGTATAATTAAGGCATAAGTTTTCAAACAAACTGCAGATGTAGAGCTGCCTAGGGTAGGCTTGATGCTTGGTTTATAAAGGAGACTCTGATGTTAAACAGATGTGCTTCTATTTAACAAGACGATGTTGAAAATAAAGCTGTATTACAGGTAGCATCTGAATATATATAGAAACCTCTTCAGTTGGGTCTGTTTTTAGAAATTTTAAGACACAGATCTGTGTTAGGTCTTTTTTTCTCAACTAAATTCAACAAATAATGTCAGACAGAAAATGTGATTAAAAAGTAGTTGGCAGTACCAAGTATTATGGGACAACAGAGAAATAAGGAATTAATTCCATCAAGGGTCATTTGAGAAGGTTTCACAGAGGATAGCTGACAAGCATCTTAAAATATAGGATTTAAAAAAATCCTTTTTTAAGGAAATATTAAGGAAATATATGCATAAATTTTATAAAGCAGAGAGAAGCCTATAAAAGCAGAAAACAATTACCCCAAATTTTAAGAACTAGAAATACCAATACTGTTTTGATATATTTCCTTTCAGTCTTTTTCTGATTTTTTTACATAATTAAGGTTGTGTATGTATATGCAATTTTCTATCCTGCTATTCCACTTCACATATGTCTTAAATATTTCATTCTGTCATTAAAAACTCTCTGTTAACATTGTTTAAACAGCTAACTAATAATCCATAATATATGAATAATGATTTTTAATATAATCCCCTAACTTTGGGTTTTTAGGTACCTTCCATAGTCTTTTTTTTCTTTTGCTATTATAAAATACATTGTTGTGCATTTAAAAAATCTATAGCTAGAATTATTGGGTTAAGGTACAAAATAACATTAATGGTCTTGACACACGTCCTACCAAACTGCCTTCTGAGTAGATTGTCCCTATTTAGATTTGAAGAGTCAACAGAAAGGATGAAAGGGAGCATTGGAGGATAGAGGTAGAAAGTGTGGTGTGTAGTCAGCAGCAAGGAATAGTTGGGTTTATTTAGAACATAAGGCATGCATGATGGATGGGTGAAATCAGGCTAACAGGGTAGTTTGAAGCCAGATTATGGAAGATTTTAAATGCCAAGCTATGGCAGTGAGCCTTCCTTCTGCAGGCAGTTGTGAGCCACAGAAGGCTTCTGAGTAGGAGAATGCCTGACTTTAGAACTTTCTTCCAGTTAATTATAGGTCATTAAATGTCTCTGAACTTTTGCATCGTGCCCAAACAATATTTAAGGTCATCAGCTATCAAAATTTGAGTGTCTGGAAATAAACTATGCCATTGGCTCATCATGTTTAAAGATATCATTGACATTTACCTTATTGAACATAAATTGATTTTTACACTCTTCTGTCAGTGACTGCATAAAGCACCTGGAAGGTAGAGAGTGCTAGGTCAACTCTATGTCATGGAAACCTTTTAATGTGTACTCCGGTAGTATATAGAACTGTGAGTGTTATAAAGATTTATTGAGGATTTAAGATGTTTCTAGGACCTCCTTGTTTAATGATGTGCCCTGTAACCATTCCTGGCTCAGAGCAGGACTGGCAGAGCAAATGTCATAAAAAAGTCAATTCAGGTACATATTGTCTATTTAAAATCAGGTATAGTGAACTTTTTTTTTCCCCAAGTGCTTTTGTTTCTCTATGACACCAAATATTTATATGAAACGTTAAAGTAATAAATTACTCAGATATCCAGATTTATATTACATCTTGTTGGCAAAATTGGGTGATTTTATTTTCTCCCATCACACAGATGCTTTCATGGAGCAAGGATGGACTCAGATTAATGTTGCTCAGTCTGGTGAATGGAGATTGTCTCTTTCTGAAGGAAAAAGATGGAATTTGTTAACTTCTCTGATATGAGCGTGTGCCCACAAAAAGGAAGACGAGCCCCTGTCTGACTTTGGCAATAACATGATTCTTCCATGGGTTGTTTTCCTCGTGTCGTTGTGTCACATATACTGGGGCTGGGAGAATGCAAGCTTCTAAATTTAGAATCTATTTAAACACTGAAGGTTCTGAGTTTCAAATTCAACTTGATCTTTTCAGCCTTTGGATTCTGTTTCCTGCTGTCATAACATCACTTCTCGATTCAAAGGGGAAAAAAAGAGATTCATAGCACCTCAAATAGAGCTTCTTTGGCATGGCCGTGCGTCAAGTGTAAATGAATCAGAAAACTAAGCATTAACTTTTACTTGAAATAGATAAGACTTTAAAAAATAGGGATAAAATTGCATTGGTGGTTTGAAATAGCTATTCAAGTATTTTATGGCACCTACCACCAGACATGCTTGGTTAAGAGTGTGAGGCACTCCTTCCACGTTACAGTAGTCACTGGAGACATTTTGTTAAGTCTAAAATGTAAATAGCCTCTCCCTTTTATACTATGCTTGACTCTGACATTAATGCTATATCATTTAAGTGACTAAAAGAGTATTTCTGACCAGGCTTTCTAATTTTGTCATAAAATTTTGCCCAGAATGAATTTTTGCTTAAAAGGCCAACCATTTAATACATTTTTCTTTTGGCCAACCTAAAGCAAATAAATCAGGTCAGTTCTTTTTATGACACAAAGGGGAAAAATGATAAGTTTTCTTCAGACTTTTTTATTTTCAAATTTCTACAACTGAAATGTCTCTTCTTTCCTTTAAGTACAAGTTGACAGGTCATTAATCCTTAATGTGGATTTATACCTCTGGGTATTTTGGGGAGAAAACTCATTAAAATTCTTTTGTTTTATATGTAACTGTCCTAATAGAAATTTGGAGTGCATGTTTAGAATTTGTTAAAATGGATAGAAAGCATAGAAGTCCTTTTAAAAAGAATTGAAGTACATGAAATTACTTCTACCTACAGTCAATGCTGTCACTGTTCCTGAATGTCTGCTGCTTTCTACAAAAAGAATGTAAGTTCTGGATGTTCATATTTTCAGTATGAATATATTTATTCTGTTTGCATTATCTGGTTGGTCTTTTGCATTTAATGTAATTTTCTATAGGGTTTTCCTGTATTTCTGAAAAGCACTGGATATTTTTGTCTTTAATTCTAACCAAAGGTGAGACATTAGGCAGCCATCCTGCTTTTATTTTTAAGGAAGTTGGCTCTTTTTAGGTGAAGATTAGGTAGTAATGATTTATATGTAGGCAGTGTAGAGTGTTTTTTTGATATTGGTGGATCTATTCTGCATTGTGTTGTCATGTAGTATTTTCCCCTTATTTTCTCTTTCTCCCTTTCCTTCTCTCCTCTATTGGATGTTTGAAGGCCTTCTAAATGGAAAAGAGCTGCCATCAACAAACTTACATTTCCAGGCTATCTAAAAAGATTTTAAAATCTGTAAAAACCTCCCTAAATAAATCCCTAAATTGGGGATTGGGATACCCCTTTTCCTGATTGTCCAAAGTAGCTTCTCTCTCTTTTTATCCTCATCATTGATGGTAATACCAGAACTCATCAAGAAAGATATTATGCTTTTGCTTTTTGCCTTATTTTTCTTAAATAAATGCAGCAAATTCTTCCATAATCTAAACTACATTCTTGGTATGCATTTGAAATCTTCATTTTTTTTTTTTCAATCCATGTGCACACCTTGAACATCAGCTCTGGGTTGAGCCCAGTGTTGGCGCTGAAAGCATAATAATGGACACAGTACTCATTGTCTGTGCCCATGGAGTGGGAGTGGGAAGAATGGGAAAAATGAGAGTTCAACACAATTCAATTTGTCCCAGGAGGAGTAAAAATTACAGTTGTGATAATTGCTACCAAGGAGATACATAGTGCTATAAAGTGTATAACAGGAAGCACTAATTTCCACTGAGGCCTTTCCACTGAGAGAAGGCTTTCTTGAAGAAGTGACTTGTAAGAAAGGATGTGATGATGGACATTCTAGACAAACTAGACCACAGAATAAAATGTTAAGAGTATGTACTCTAGGGACTGAAAGAGGCTGGGGCACAGAGCATGAAGCAGAAAGTTATATATGGACCAGATCATACATGACTCTATAGGTCATGTTAATTATTTTTATCTACAGTGCATATTCAAGAATAAAAATCCATAGAGGACTTTTGAAAAGGAGAGAGACAAGATAGATCTTGTTTTTAGAAAGGTCAGTCTGATTGTCAAGGGGAGTACAGAGTAGAGTCATGGCAGTATGTGCGTTGAAACCTGTGTGGGTTCATTTCGATGGCCCAGGGTGGTGGTAATGAAGTATAGAATGGATTTAGGGGATTCGGTAAGGGAGGTGATGGAGAGGAAGGTGTCCAGGATAACTACCAGTTGTCTGACTTGTTCTCTATGTGAATGGACGTTGATCGTCAATGAAATACTATCCTACTCTGACCCCTATGGGGTCAGAGCTATTTCTAGAGTGAACTAATAAGCTTGAATATTAAAGTAATCAATTCTGGTCTGCAATGTTCCCTTCTTACTCTGAGTGGCCTTTACTGTTTCATGATCATAATTTACAAATATTTACTCAAGTACTTAAAAATTCTTTCAAAAAACAGTGTCAAAGAAAATGCAAATAATGTTATTATTAGAACTTTGAAATGATAATTATAGTAATGCTTGTATTAGTCAAGAATGCTAAAAGCTCAGATTCCCCCTGTATTGTTTAATGAATTTGCATAACATTCATGAGGGTAGCTGAATTATGAATTTCCAGAATAAGAATAATGAAAAAAACAGACTTTTGCAGTTTCTAAGCCTCTCATCAAATTTTTTTATGTAAAAGAAAAGTCCATTTATCTATATCCTGTGGTGTGCTTCACTGAGGAAGAGGTGGATTCAGAGGAAGTAAGACTGGATTCAGAAGCTTGAGAATTACTCCAGGGGTGCATGTCCTCTCTCACTATCACTAACCCCTCTTCTGCACCTCTTTCCAAAATCAGTAGTTACAATCTTTGCTGTGGTGTTTGGGGAGTATGTGTGTATAGTCTCATTAATTGCTTCAGTATTCCTTCTGATATTTCCATTGCTAGCATCAGAAACTAAGTAACATCCACTCCTTGGCCACCCTTTCATCTATTCATCTGTGATTCCATCCATAGATCCCATTAAACATTGATTTTAGAGCACATACTGTGCACGAAGCACTGTTCTAGTGACTTTGAACAGAGACAAAGTCCATGGAAACCGGACTTGATAGCTCCCGGTAATCCTTGACTCTTGGTATCTGCGCTGTGTCGTCTCCTCCCACAGAGAACTGGGAATTGGCTGTTTGTCAGACCAAGTGTGGCAGAGGCGATGATATGCAATTTCCAAGGCTTGGTTTTAAAGGGCATTGTATCTTCCATCTTTTTTCCTTGGATCCCTTGCACCGAGGGAAGCTCATTGCCATGTTGGCAGGACAAAAGCAGTCCTGTGGAGAGGGACTGAGGATTTTGTTCAGTACCAACTTGTCAGCCACGTGAGTGAGCTACCTTGGGCATCTTACTGCAATGTTATGAGAGACCCTGAGCCAGAAACAACCAGCCACATCACTCCCAAATTCTTTCCCCACAAAAACTGACAGATAATAAATGTTTCTTGTCTTAAGCCACAAAGTTTTGGGGTAATTTGTTACACTGCAGAAGATTCTGATACTGGTCCCTACCATCATATCATACTTCCTCGTATAGCAGGGGATGGTAGTAGTCACTGAGAAGTGTGCACTTCTCAGCCATATCTCAGTCAATAATAAAGAAAGCTCAGCCATATCTTTGGCACGTAGAGATTTAGTTACGATTTGAGATTTTTGGAATTCAGAACATACACAGATAATAGTAGTGACTTGGGTTTTTATAACAATTTACTTTTGCAGTTTACGAAGTGCTTTCACACAATATATATAACTATAGTTCTCTGAAAATAGTGAGGATTTCAGAAGAGGAGCTAGTAGCTACTCCTCTATTGAGTATCTCTACTCAGTGCCAGTCAGTGAACTTGGTACTGGGATCATAGCAGAGCTCAAGGCAGACAAAGTTTCTCTGTTTTCACTGAAGAGGGCTGAAACACTTAGATTATTACAAGAGTTATGCTTGCTGCCAAGGTTTAAGTACAAGTTGCTATGAAAGCATATAGAAAAAAAAGAGGGAAGCCAAAGTAATGAGGGTAAAGGAAAGCTTCTCTGAAAATGCCGTAATTCATTTGAGACTTGAAATATTCAGGGAGTTATCCGAGGGAAAAAATGTAGTAGGTGAAGGTGAGGCTAAATATTCTAGTTATATAAAGCCCTAAGTCAGAGTAGTGTGCTCTGTTTGAAAAACTGAAAGTAGTCAGGTATAGATGGAGTAGGACAAGGAAAAGGACAGATGGTGCTGAACTGTCTATTCATTACCCTAGACCCTGTAGTACCACATGCTTATAAGAGTTAAGGGGAGTCACTTGAAATGAAGTGTAAGGTTTTATGTGACTGAACTAGAACTTGAACTTGGGTTTTCTTTCCACCACTTTCATTTTATAGCATTTACTATTTCTTTGTTACAGTATCCTTGACAGATAGATTGCAAGCAACCAAATACGTACTTTTAGAAGAGAGGAAGGAAATGAGATTCAGTGAAGGCAAGGAGAGACTTACCTAAAACTATAAATCATCTGTGGTAGAGCCAGGAACTTGGATGTTGGTCTGATGCTCATGGAATTCAGGTTTTATGACTCAAAATTCAGTATGTAATTCATTTTATCCATTTGATTTCATTTGATTCTCATGATTGTTTCATCTGATTCTGAGAAGCATCTTTAGTGTCTGTTGCAGAGGATCGATCACCAGGTAGCTATCAGAAAACCCGAAGGCTTGTCTGGTTACAGCCTATCCTGTCAACCGCTTGGGGGCTTCTAGGGACTGTCTAGAAGGGAGTCAGGCATTTGTCAGCTTCGAATGCCCCTAGCTTCACTACCTATAGAGAGTGGTAGCAAAGTCTTATGTCAAAAATAACTTATGTATTTGTCATCAAGAGCAGTGAGAAGAGACAGTTGGGAAGAGTCTATGCTATCCTGCAACTGCTTTGTCCAAGAACTGAAAAGCGTAAAATGGGTGGAGACTCCTGGTTAAGGAATACAAATAAAGCTGAGTCCCTGTGGTGTGCTTCACTGAGGAGGGGGTGCAGAGAATAAAGATTGGTTTTATGACCTTCCACATAAGAGAACAGAAGGAAGGTGCATAAGGGTGCCTGGATACTGGTAGAGAATGGATACAGGTGAAAGATGGAGCTGATTGAATATAGAGTTTAGAGGAGGGAGTCACAAGCTGCTGTTATTAGGAGTTTATATTTTCACTGTCTATGACACCTTGAAAGATTGAAGGGACAGAGAGTGAGAGAGAAGAGTGTTTTACATGGGGTCTTGCATTTAACTAACATGCACTCATTTATTCCTGGCAGATAAAGATTAGGAGACCAAGGATTCTCGAATTACTAACCAGAGACTCCTTCTCTAGGCAAGGAGAAGCTATTACTTTGCTTGGAGATTAGGGGAGTGAGAGTAGGAGAGGGGATGATCCTTGGAAAATTGCAAAGCTGCTGAAGAGGCAGCAGCTGAACATATTTTCCTTTTATTTTTGAATGTTGCAGTGTCTGAAGAAAAAGATATCAGTCATAGAACTGACTGGCAGTGATCCAGCCAAACCTCTGGATAGCTTAGAATTCTGGTGATTGGCATTTGAACGAAGTTCCTTGACATCCAAGCTGAATCTGCTCTATTCAAGCAGGCTGACTTGTGCTGGTCATTTTTTCCCCCTTCTTGTGGGGAGGGAGAAAAGTAGCTATGCATGATCTTGGGCTCTGTTTGGCTTCTCAAGAAGTTCATTAAATTCCTTCCAGACCATTTAGGGAACCTCCTTCCTTCATGCTTCAGCCCTTCTATCAGTGAAGTATTTTATATTCCGGTGCTTGGCAGTTGGAGTTATTTTTATTTTCTTAACATTTTTCTTTATATTTGGAGGCTGTTTTTTGTTTGTTTGTTTGTTTAACCTAACCATCAGTCCATCCAGTCCTTTAGGGTTTCTTTTTTTTTTTTTTTTTTTAAAGATTTTATTTATTTATTCGACAGAGAGAGAGACAGCCAGTGAGAGAGGGAACACAAGCAGGGGGAGTGGGAGAGGAAGAAGCAGGCTCATAGCGGAAGAGCCTGACGTGGGGCTCGATCCCAGATCTCCGGGATCACGCCCTGAGCCGAAGGCAAACGCTTAACCACTGTGCCACCCAGGCGCCCCTCTCTAGGGTTTCTGAATATATCTTCACCCCTGAGAAATGCCAGGCTCCTGAGCAAGAAAAGGAGTTGTGCTCAGGAACCAAATGGGAGTCCATTATATTCACCTTCCACTTCTGCAATCGTAGAAATTGTTGGTCTAAAATTCTAGAATGCTCCAGGCTAATTATAATTCTCTCTACAAGGGGGTTAGAATGGAAGAAGAGAAGAAAAATATTTTACATTTTTCTTGCTACATTTTCTTGTAAAAATATTTTACATCTTTCTTCCTGTCTAATGAACAGGTATTTACTAAAGTCATGTATGTATCAAGCACTGGGGGAACAGTGATAAGCACAACATGCCAGAATCCTCACAGAGCTTAGAGTTTAGAGGGAAGCACAGATGGGAAACATACCACTACAGTCCAGTGTGTTAAGAGCCATAATAGGAAATTGTTGAGGGCTAGAAGATAGAGCAGTGACACTCAGCTTATTTGGGAGGGAGGTTGAGAGGGGCTCAAAAAGACTCCACATAGAAACAAATTTTAAACTAAATAATAATAAGTCAGGTGAAATGGAGTTAAAAAGAGTGTTCTAAGCAGAGAGAGGAGCAAGTCGAAAGATCCAGAATAGAGATGATGGGATTGTGATACATTTAAGGCTTTGGGAGAAGGTCACGTGAGTGAGGTGAAGTTTTATGGTCATGGTGTCAGGAGAGGGTGTCGCTAAAGGTGGGGATGGAGATGGTGAGAAATGGCAATGGAGAGATTAGCAGAGCCAATCCATGAAGAGTGTGAAAGTCATGTTTGGGAATCTGTTCAAGAGGCTGTCTTACCCACAAGGATATAATGAGGACTTCTGCATTGACTTCTATATAATCTGTCAATACCCAGATTCATTATGACTTTACAGGGTGGGTATGGACATCTGGCATTTAGAGAGTATCTACTAAATTGCTGGGCACTATGTCAGTGTCTGAGTTTGAATCCTGGCCCTGCCATTTACTAGCCAAGTGATCTTGCTTTGGTCAGTGCCCAATAGATTGTAAGCATTCAAAACATGTTTGCAGTCATTATTGTTATTATTATCCCCATTTTACAGATGGAGAGACTGAGCTGCAAAAGGTTTCAGTTGTGCATAACACAACACTTAGTGATGGAATTGGGGTTTGCATTACCCTGGTGAAGGATGTTGCACTTCTGTTTTCTGGAAGATAGAATAGACATTGAACTGTGGAGAAGGAGAGCAAGTCTAGAGGGACCCAGAGGAACAAGTGCAGTGACACTGGTTCACAGACATTTGACAGTATAATCTAATGTCTCTTTTATGTTTAAAAAAATGACTTCAAGCTATTCTACAGCATTAGAAATGTTATCATTTTGCATTTTTATTGCTTTTCTATGTTAGAAATGTTAGTAGTATTCAAAGTCTGAAGAAGAGGTCTACACAATGTTTTTACAGATCCATTTTTTTGGGAAATGTCAATAATTTGTGGGAATCTCTGAAAATCATTCTCTTTCTGCAACACATGATAACATGAGATACTTCATCTGGACTGCTTACACTTCCACAAGCCTCTTTCTTATGTGTTTTTATAAAGAGATGTGTGCCTCTTCAATTTATTGGTGCCTTTCTATAAGAAATCCAAACTGCTGATATCAGGGGCCCATCCCTATTGAGGGTGTCCAAATAGGCATGCTTGCTCTGCCAGGTGGTACAGAGTTCACTTGGTTTTGTGTTTTCTGCTACAAGCAATCCTTCATTAGGGATCTTGAACTGGGGCTTTCCTATAGTATAGAATTTCTTATAGAGTAACTCAATTCTTTCAGTAAAACTTGAGATACTTTCCATCGGTAATTCATAACAAGGGTTACCGATGGCACAGTTAGGTTTCAGACAATCTTAAGAACGGGGAGATCACGCTCCAGTCTTGCCACTCTTACATCTAAGTGTTTCATATATAAGAAGCCTTAAATCTTAAATTAGTTTTGTGACTCTATTTGCATTTTTACCTTCGATCTGGTAATGGGGTATACTTTGGCTAGACTGTTTTATTTCAAGAAGCTTCTTTTGTGTTTTAAAAATAAAAGGATGAGTGTGCATCACATATGTTGGAGCATTTGCAATTAGTTGGTGTTACTCTTAAGTGATCAGGCAGGGAAGGCAGACTGCCAGCCTTGGCAATCTTTTCAAATTCTTTTTCATGCCAATTTGCAATTTGTGACAGTGCCATGTTTTTATCAGGAGGCTTTTATTGAGCTTTAGAAATGATGACTTCTTGACCTGACTAGGTGGATACTTGGCTAGAGTCATAAAGCTGATTCTTCTTCAAATATTTTTCCAAGGGGATGTTTGAGATAATAATTCAGGAAGCTCAGTGTAGAGTAGACATTATCCCATTACCAGTTCTAATGGTGGGATTTGGAATGCAGTTGGCTATAGAGATGAAGAAATAGTGACATAGAAAGTCAGAGTGGACACATCCTGTCTTAGTTGATTAAATAAGAATGAAACTGACTGACTAAAATCAAATGAAAATTTCAATCCCAACACACTGAGGAACCTGAAACACTGAAAATGCTAATTTAAAGACACTCTGGAAAACTGTACTAGAACCCTGGAGGGTGAGAGAGGAAGTTAAACTGTGGAGGGAGACTGTGGTACAAATGGGTTTAAGAACTGATTTTTGGCATTGCCTTTTTTTTTTCTTTTTACCTTTTGACCTCCACCACCCATTTCTCCTCCCTACCCCTCCCACCCCTCACCCCCTCATGTCTGGCAACCACCAATCTGTTCTCTGTATCTGTGAGCACTTCCAAGTGTAGATAGTTTAGTTTGGAATTCAGGATTGATTCATAGAAACTTAGTTAACAGAATCCCATGTCGTATGCTCAGGGCCCTATTGTACTGCAGGTATACAAATAAGGACTATGGGTTTTGTGGGGGGAAATGAGGTCCTTGAGTACTGAGCTGGTCAGAGAAGATTCCAAGGAAGATGGAAGTTTTATTTATTTCTGAAAGGTAGATACAAGTTAGAAAGACGGAAAGTGGATCAAGGAAGAGCATTACCCAAAATTCTAGGGGTAAGAATGACATATTAAGAGAATGACATATTAAGAGAATATATATACATTGAGCAAAAGCTTTACATACTATAAAGTAGTCAGAAATTTGTCTTTAGAATAAAAGTAGTGATTTTCAAATCTTTTTTTTTTTTTTAACCTTTTGTATTCCTGTTGAAGCAGCACCAAGGTCTTTCTTTGGGTTGGTTTTTCTTCCTCGCTTTTATGTATTCACACAGAAGCCATGTTTGAGATAACTGGAGCTAGGTATTTCAGTTGATTTGAGTTGAGAATTTTAATTAATAAGAATATGAAGGAAAAGATAAAACACCATGTAATAATATAGCCCTTCGAAAAAAAGATCATTGTTGACATTAGGTAATTATTCAGGCAATTCTTTATGAATCTATGAAAATGGGTGGATATAATTGATAAATAGCCATATATAATTTTATAAATAATGGGATCATGCTTACAAGTTTTAAAAATTCTATTATTATTCTTAGTGATAAATAATTTCAAAATACAATTAAACATTCACATGTTAGAGAATTGAACATGGCATATCATTGCCTAATAATATCTTAAGCAGCATCTT
Organism: Ursus maritimus; assembly: GCF_017311325.1. Taxonomy (NCBI): domain Eukaryota; kingdom Metazoa; phylum Chordata; class Mammalia; order Carnivora; family Ursidae; genus Ursus; species Ursus maritimus. Next base: position 63,732,369 of record NW_024425563.1, on the reverse strand, counting down.
TCTTAAAAACTTCAGAATATATGTGACATTTATTTGAGCACAGTTATTGTAAGATCATTCATTTTTAATTTTCTGGGTTTGTGTGTGTAATTTCAATTCTTACAATGTTGCATTTATTCAGGGGTGGATTTTTTAACTGTTATAAATATCATATTGATTAACACTCTTAGATTCAGATAGCAAAAACATAACTTGAGCTAACTCAGAAAAAGGAATTATTGGAACAGTATTGGGACATCTAATGAAAAACAAGAAGGATAGGGAAAGTTGGGCCCTGGGACAGGGGAATCCCTGCATGTTGGCCTCCCCTTGCATAGTAGACCATACATCCACATGGCTGGGTACATGGTTGCTAAAGGCTACCAGGCTTGCTATCCCACATCCCTCTAGAGAAGGACTGACTCTCTTCCCTTAGCTCTAAATGGAATGATTTTGAGGAAAGTCTGATTGGTTTGGCTTGGGTCAGGTGTCCAGTCAATATCGAATGGAGTCACCTGGCACAAGCATGATGGCACTGGGGAGTCCATTCCTGTATATCTGGTATGTTCCAGTGAAGGAACTCAGCAATTACTCTCCCCTAATTGGTGTCAAATATATTTATAAAACTACACGTGGCTTAAAAGTATAAAGAAAAAGGAGGGGCGCCTGGGTGGCACAGCGGTTGGGCGTCTGCCTTCGGCTCAGGGCGTGATCCCGGCGTGATGGGATCGAGCCCCACATCAGGCTCTTCTGCTGTGAGCCTGCTTCTTCCTCTCCCACTCCCCCTGCTTGTGTTCCCTCTCTCACTGGCTGTCTCTATCTCTGTCGAATAAATAAATACAATCTTAAAAAAAAAAAGTATAAAGAAAAAGGGGAGGTACAGTTAAAATGCTATTGTAAGGGGTGCCTGGGTGGCTTAGTCGGTTAAGTGTCTGCCTTGAGCTCGGGTTATGATCCCAGGGTCCTGGGATCAAGCCCTGAGTTGGGCTCTCTGCTCAGCAGGGAGCCTGCTTCTCCTTCTTCCTCTGCCTGCTTCTCTGCTTACTTGTGCTCTCTCTGTCAAATAAATAAATAAAATCTTTTAAAAAATGCTGTTGAAAATTATAGAAGTTCAGAGCACTCAAGGACTTCATTGTTCACAATTATAGAAATAACATTTGATAAATGTAGTTTATTTACATGCATGCTATCATCTTTCTTTTTATCCCTATACATATTAGCCTTATACAGAAATTCATGGGAAAAATATCTCAACTGTTCAAGTTTGTAATTTAAGAATAAAACAATGTGTTGTTATCAGTGCAGAAAAAAGAAAGATTAAAAACAAGTTTTTGGTGGAATAAAGTTCGCCCACTTTCACACCTCGATAACTGACCTTTAGAAAAAGAAAATTTAACTTCTAAAATGTTTTCCCTCTGCTCTGGGCTGTGGAAAGCAGACTAGAGATGAATAATCAAAAAGGGAGACTAATCTTAAAGTATAAGATGCCTAAAATAGGATCTGGGAATCAGAGAATTAGAGGTGGAGCTGAACTATCTTTGTCAGGCCTGATTATTTCTATTAAGCCATAAGGTGTAAGGTTTATGAACAGAGCTTCTAGAAATTATAATTTTTTTGTGGGTACAGTATTGGTTCCTAAAGTGTTACTATCCAGAGGGAGAAAGTAGTATTAAAATTAAGTAAAATAAAAATTCCATCCCCATTTTACTAGTCACATTTCATGTGCAGAATAGCCACATGGGGCTAGAGGCTATTTTATTGGTCAGTGCAGGCACAGAACATTTTCATCATGGCAGAAAGTTCTATTGGATAGCACTGAAAGGCTCTGGCAGTGAACCTGAAGGCTTAATGCAACATCATGGCTTCATTTTTCCTTTCAGAGTTATTGGAGGTTGACCATGTTGGTGAATCTGCTTGGATTCCAACACTAAAATGACATTTTGGGGCAACTGAGACGTAGTATCCAGCATCACTAGAGAGACAAAGCTGGGATGGATTTAGATATATAACTGCATCCAGAGTCCTCCACTTCTTCCTTCCAGAAAAGTCTATGCCTCTCTGCAGGCCACAAGGCAAAGACTAATCATGGCTAGCCAAACCCTGGAGCAAATCCCTCTACTTCCAGTCAAGGCTCACCTAAGCCATACAAGACAGTTGACTAACTAAGCTATTTTTAGATGTTGCCTCATTTCTCAAAGGAAATCATCCTATTTCCGGAATTTCATGGTAAAATCAGATCCTTCATCTATGTCCTGTAGATACTTTTCTAAGGCTCTTTTTGTATGGATACAGTGCCTGCCCTATTCCAAGAATGTAGTAGTTTAAGAATTCGAGACTAAAGTGATACATTTTTTGAAAAAAACCTAATCTGTTCATGATAACAAAAAGATGTTAAAAATGGAATCCATTTTTTACCATTTGGAACCATTAATTCATTGATTTGGTGTATTTATTTTAACTTAGGTCTTCCTTGCCCTTATCACTGGTTTTTCCTAGGGACATAAACCTCTTTTCATAGTAATTGACTCCAATTTTGTTGAATTGGTGAGCAATTTGGATTTGTATATTTATTTATTTTTTGCTAGATTTTGATCTTTTTGAAAGGGTGTTAAGGAAGAATGTCATGACAATTCACAGAAGCTCATTCTCCCACTTTCTGAACTGTTCCTATTTTTAACTCAACTTTTTTTTTTTTTTTTAAATTGCAGCAGCTTTCTGGGGCTATTAGGCTACTATTCAATTAGGTGTTGCTTCTGTGTACACAATGGCACCCCAAGAGCTTTAAAGTGCTCATACAGTTTCAGAAAATGTTTAATTTGCTACCAGGGAATAGCTTAGTTCAGAATAGCATGAGGAAAGCAAAAAGAAGAAAGGAGCATACTATTTCTTACACCTATCGGTACTAAGGAAGGAAAGTAACAATAGTGAACGCTACATTTATTGAGCTGTTACCATGAGGTGAACATTGTTTTATTTTCGTGTGTTTTATCTTATTAGACCTTCACGAGAATGATTTGAGGTGGGTAACATTATTATTCCCATTTTGCTGATAAGAAAAACCAAGGCTTGGAGAGAGAAAATAGTTTACTCAGTGACACAGAGGTAGTAAGGGGTGGATTTAGGATTTGTACTCAAACTGTTTGATTCTAGAAACTATTTTTAACCACCACTTTCCCTTAATTGTCTAAGATGGTACTGAACACATTCTGTACTTTCCTGAATGTGTCTTTTCTCAAACTGGGCTGGAAATGCTCTGATCCTAGTTGCCTTTTGAAATTCTACCACGCTTTAAGACCCAGATTTTATCTCATCTCCTCCAAGAAGACTTTTCATATCTCTCCAGCCAAAATTAACATTCTTCTCTCCTCTTAATCCTGTAACACTTTGTTTCCATTATTATTTTCAAAGTCTGCCTTGTATTAGAATTTTGCACTTATCCTGTGCACTTCTGAAGAGCCAGCACTTTAGCTTATGCAAATTAATTTTCCCTTGGTGCCTAGAATAGTGTCTTGAATATAGTAGGCACTCAAAATATTTTCATTGTAAATGATTTTGAAAATTTGCTAACAACTTAATGAACATTATATTTTTCCAATTCTGAGTTGAAAGGAAGGGTGAAAAGGCTATTTTCTTTTTTGACAGTCTCTTCATTGCACTTCATTGTTTGAGGACAAGTTGTCCTTTAAGAGCAACCTCCAGAGTTACAAGCATTGATTTCATGCAATACTTGTCAGCTTTCAGTCTTCTAGGAGCTGGGTATATAGTGGTGAAAGAGACAAATTATATCACTCTTCTGGTAGAGTTTAGAATCTAATGGGAAGACAGATGATCGTAAACAAGTTGCCACCTAAGTCTATAATTATAAATGTGCTAGGAAGGAAAAGGAGATGGGGTGGGGTAGTTGAGAAAATGATATTTAAGGGAAGACTTGATGGGTGGGGAAAAAGAGCTCCAGGGTAAGCAGAGGGAAGGATGTCATTAGCAGATGGGTCATCCTGGGTGAGAGTCCTGAGGTTGGAAAGAGGTTGAAAAATGGAATCATGGTCTACTCAAATGTCATGAAATAGATGATACAGCAACAGTTACTTTCTGGTGGTCAGTTGTCTATCCTGCGTACATGGCAGGCTCTATATGAATTGTATGGTTATAGGCTAGACCATGCCTGTATTTCAGTTTTTTTAGGAGCCTTAATGGCCATTTACTTAAAGGGTACATCATGCCTTTTGTAGCCTTGTTTACCTTTGAAGTTGTATAGTCATTTCAAATTATAATATCTTACAAAACAGTCGTAACATTTACCATTTATTGAATGCTTATATGCCAGGTTCGGTGTTAACCATTTTATTTATATTATTTCTTCTAATTCTCTGCAATAGGGTTTTTCTCTGCAAATTTTTCTGTAAAGGGCCAGACATTAATATTTTAGGCTTTGCAGGGCCCATGGCCTCTGTTGCCATGATTCACCTTTGCTACTTTTTTGGGGGGTTTTGTTTGTTTTTTTTAAGATCTTATTTAAATTCAAGTTTGTTAACACATAGTATATTATTAGTTTCAGGGTTAAAATTTAGTGATCCATCAGTTGCCTGTAATACCCAGGGCTTGTTATATCAAGTGCCCTCCTTAATGCCCATCACCCAGTTGCCCCTCCCCCACCCACCTCCCCTCCAGCAACTCTCAGTTTATTCCCTACATTATAAGTCTCTTATGGTTTGCCTCCCTCTCGATTTTTATCTTATTTTATTTTTCCTTCTCTTTTCCCTGTGTTCATCTGTTCTGTTTCTTAAATAACACATGAGCGAAATCATATTCACCTTTGCTGTTTTAACACAAAATCAGCTATACACGGTATGTAAATAAATGGATGTGGCTTTGTTCTGATAAAACTGAATATCTGGACACTGAAATTTCAATTTTATATAATTTCTAATATCATGAAATGTTCTTTAAAAAACTGATTTAGGGGCGGCTGGGTAGCTCAGTCGTTAAGCGTCTGCCTTTGGCTCAGGGCGTGATCCCAGAGTCCTGGGATTGAGCCCCGCATTGGGCTCCCTGCTCTGCTGGGAGCCTTCTTCTTCCTCTCCTACTCCCCCTGCTTGTGTTCCCTCTCTCGCTGGCTGTCTCTCTGTCAAATTAAAAAAAAAAAATCTTAAAAAACCGATTTAACCTTTTAAAAATGTGAAAACCATTCTAAATCATACAAAAACAGGTGTTGGGCAGGATTTGGCCCATTGCTGTAGCTTGCCTATCTCTGCCCTCCTCATTGTCCCCATTTAATTGACAAGGAAGCTGAGGTCAGTGAAAAATAATTTATAGCCAGAATTGAAACCCCGACTGGTAGATAACCAACGTCCATGTCTTTAACTCAAGTGTCTCATCACATTAACATTTCTGTTGGATTCATGGAATGATTTCCTAATTGTTTCTGGTGTATAAATCCTAGTCCCCAACCAGAATGCATGTGGCTCAGAGGAAGGGACTGACTTTCTTCTATTTGTGTTATTTTCCTCCACAACAGTGATGAACTTGCAGGAGGCATTCAAAAGTCTGAAGGCTAATCTTTCCTTCAAAAAATCTCTCTGAAAGTGACTTGGAAGTAGGATTTGAGGGAATACATAGCAATCTGATTTCTATTGCCTATATAGTTTTATCTCCCAAAATGCGGCCCTGAAGACTGATTAGAAATATGATAAAAATTCTAGGTGCAACTCTCATGTCACATCTGTAGAATTAGTGTCATGTTATCTGTTTTCACATGCAAATCTCATAAAACACAAAAAAGTTGATTTCTCTTCCTTTGTGGAATTAATTGCCCTCTAGTTCTCTAAACCATGGGGGATTCTTTAGTTTTTTTATTTTGAAATTGTGGAGTCAATTAAAGGTAAATGCTAGCGCTTTCAAAACCTAAAAAAATGAGTAAGTTAATGGAAAATGCTTGAAAAGATCCATAATCATTAAATAGTACCTGGATAGACAGTGTCTTGCTGTCTTGCTTTCTGTCTCTTTTCATCTCCCTCCCTATTACCTTAAAATTTTAAAATCATATGTGACAAAGTTGTCACAGGGAGATATTAACATCTAGAAAATGGCTGATTAACAGTGAGAGCTGGCTTTGTTATTTAGGGTACTGGTTATGGCAGACATTTTTTATAAATTGGAAGACCTAGAATATTACCATACCAAGGTTTTGGCAAAAAGTATAGTTAAAGCAGATATACACTATCACATACCAGACCACATATCTTTTACAAACATATCAGCTTATAATAATATTTTAAGATGTCAACTTAAAAATGTGAAGTAGATATAGTGTTTTTTTTTTTTTTTAAGATTTTATTTATTTATTCGACAGGATAGAGACAGCCAGCGAGAGAGGGAACACAAGCAGGGGGAGTGGGAGAGGAAGAAGCAGGCTCATAGCAGAGGAGCCTGATGTGGGGCTCGATCCCATAACGCCGGGATCACGCCCTGAGCCGAAGGCAGACGCTCAACCGCTGTGCCACCCAGGCGCCCCGTGGATATAGTGTTTTGAAATTCTTCCAGAGGGTATGATAGCAACAAAATTTGAAGACCTTTGATTTAGGGAATTTGCTTTAAAGTGGTTTCTCTGAAAGCGAGACTTCTTCAAGATCCCTAATGATCACCTGCGTTTAGAGGCACCTCTTTTCCTGGACCACCCTTCCCCACCCCGCTTTGGTTGGATGGTATATGTAGCATGGGAGGATATAGAGAAAATGAGGTGCATACAAACTAAAGAGGTTTTGCAGTAAGTCTCTCACTTTGTAGTATTTGTAGGAAGAGGAAATGTTTTGATGTTTATTCTAGATAGGAACGTGAAAGGGCTGTTTTAAAGTTTCCTATATTTCAGACATGCAGAAGTATGTCATTGTTGAAAATGGTAAACAGCTGGAGAATATAACTGCCTTGAACAGCTGGAGGAGGGAGTTACTTTATACTGTTTAGAAGTCTGGAAACAGAGAAAACATATTTTCTTAACTACAGTGTTCCTCAGCAGCATGATGCATAGTCTGTGTGCCTATAAAGCAGCCATTCAAGCTTAAAAATATGTTCCTCTTTGCTTATATGAGGGACAAGGCTGTGGAAATAAATAAGTAAATCAAGTAAGTAGGTTCTCACCTCAGCAGCTGATTGCCACAAAACGATAGTGAGGCCCGAGGGGAAGAGAAATGAAGTTTGTTGGCCTCTGTGGACTCTTCTCAAGGGAGAGTTGGTAGCAAGTTATGTTTCTTTGGAAGTCAACTTAACTTTACTGTGGTTCAGTGAAGGAAGAGTGTACTTAATAGAGCCTTGGTGTCCCCAAAGAATCAATGCTGCTTCCAATTGGTGCTTTCAAGTTTAAACAAGTTATTGCCTTGCGGAGCCATAGCTTTTTCATTAGATTTTCATTGGGAATAAAGTTCCTGCATTTGCTGCAGGCTAAGTATGTATTTTCATTAATTAGTAAGGCAGGAACCAAAGAAGCCAGAAGATGAGCCAGCCTAGGTGACTCAAGAGTTCTTAAACCTGACTAAAAACTACCTAGTTTGACAGAAACGAAGTTATAACTTCCATACCAGTAAGTAGAAACTGAAAGTCACCTTGGTGAATTTGGCCTCATTTTTTTTTTTTTTTTTAAATCACAGCATCATCACAATCTTCTTTGGAGACACACTTTTATCTGTAGTTTTGAAAGTTACAGTTAGTTTTCTGTGGTATAAACCAATGTAATAAATAAATACGTACATACACAGATAAACATTTGATTCTAAGAATTTAGGCTTATATCATTTTAAGCAACTTCAATATATAAGAAAATATGAAATAAAGACAACAAATATAGATTTAAAGAAGGCATAAACTAAATTTTAGAACATTTAAAATATGACTGGATTTACAAATAATAATTTACTTTTGACCTGAGAAAAATGTGGGTGTTAGAGTCATATTTACCACAAGTTGAAAAGCTGAAAAATAACAACCACTTGGAAATAATTTGATGAAATTGTCTAAAGTTACATCTATATATCACATAGGGATTTCATACTGAAGTCAATATTGTGGAGATTCATTAAGCACTAAAAATGCAAATTGGTAATTTGGTATGTGATATTGACTGAATCTGCTAGGCATTTGTTTGGAAGGTGTTTGAAAAATTTCAATTTCTAATGGTGTACTTTCCCACAGTTGTGAAGGTGTAACCCACTTCTACAGATTCCACAGTGTTCTAAGAGTATTTAAGCTGAGCTTAGCTTTCTTGTTTTCTGTGTTTTATTTGAGTCTGTTTTTCTTTTGGATTTTAAACCTTCATGTCCTAATGACAAGAACATTGAACAAAGACCATCCTTCACCATTACTTTAATGGGTCATGTACCCATTTGTGATTCAATTTTACAAAGTGTTCTCTATCTTAAAAAGTTATCATGAGGACAGATAAATAGCAGATTATGTTTTTTAAAGTACTTGAATGAATTTATACATTAATATTGTATTAACCTTAAAAACTCTTTTAAAAACTTAGTATTTAAGCTTGAAGTTTGATATGTTTAAAGTGTGCACAGAAAAGACAAACACAATATGTGTTCCCTCATACATTATATATTTTTTCAGGGGGTCTCGTATTATCCCTTTCTTGTAATGATATAAAAATTAGGTAAAGTTAAGGACTAGTGAAACTGTGTTCTTTCCAAGGTGTGAACAGTGAATCTGAGATTGGAAAGTTATTTCCTGGTGAGTAAGTAAGAAAGCTCACTAGCTCATTCTGAATTATGTGGAGGAAGTTCTGTTCAGGACAAGAATGACAGTGCTGGGGCAGAGATAAAACCCTAAAAAGGTTGAATATGTTTGAGAAGATACAGAATATCACTGGAAAGACTTAATGAGGACATTTAGGTTTTGGGGCCCTTAAAAGAACATTTCCTGCTAAAACGGCCTACAAAATCTTGCGTCAGCCACTGCCAGAGTGTTTCTATTAGAATGAACTTTGCCCTTATTTCTTTCCTTAAGTCAGTTTGCACAATCCAGTCCAGCTATCATGTCCAGGTCTTTAACATGTGTCTGCTGGAGATTAAATATGAATGCCACTGACTTCTCAATCTGAAAAGTAACATTCATTAAACATTTACTGTGCTTTACAGAAATCAGATTTTCTAGTCCTCACAATAGCTCTCTAAAGTATATATTGTCATAATCCTCATTTTATGGTTGAAGATAAGTCACAAAGGGGTTAGGAAATTTGCCCAAGGTCACACAGTGAGAAGTGGTACCAGGATTTGAAATCAGGGAGCTCCAGAGCCCATGTTCCTATTACTGTTTTACTTCAGGAGAAGCACTTTAAGAGCTCACCATCTAGTACAGGAGAAGAGGAAACATGATTTTAATATGGTAGGGTAAATGCAGTCAAAGATGCAAAAATGCACGAAAAGCAGGGCCACTATGAAAAGGGGACTGTTAATATTCTTTATGTGGTGGTCTTATGGAAGGAACCTACAGGGCCAGTGACACTCAAGAATGCATTGAAGATAAAGGGAAGCTTTCCAAGAGGACAAAGTGGGAATGGACATTCATGGCAGTGGGAAGAGTATATGGAAATGCAAGCATTGCAGTGTGATTTTGTGTAACTAAAAGTAGTTTAGTAGCGATAAATATTAAATGGAGTGGTGGTGGTGGTGGTGGTGGGGGAGGTTGGAGCATCCCAGAGATGAGAATAAAGAGATTGGTAATAACCGGAAAAGGTGGGTCTTTCCAGCCAGAATGAGGGGCTTCAGTCATTAAAGGGTCAGATTTGTTAATTAACTTGATTGCTTATGTGAAGAGATTTGTGGTGGTCAGATGGGAGGGGTGGGAGTTCAGTATGGGAATCTAACCAAGGGCAGTACCAGCTCTGGGATGGGCAAGTAGGTGGATGGTGGAGGATCTGTGTTAGAGATTACAAGAGCAAGAGCAGGCTTGGGGGAAGATAGTGAGTTTGAATCAAGTCTGTAGTTACCGGATGAGTCACCTGGTAATATTTTGTATTTCTTCTTTGTCTAGAATTTCCTTTAATGCACATTTGAATGTGCAGATATTCTAAATATTGACTCTGAATGATCTGTTTTGTGGGAACAGATAATCAGGGAGTCAATGTTAAAAACCAAACAGCCTCTCTCTATTTCCTCATCCAGATTCAGATTTGTCTAAAGAAGTGAGTAAATGCCTGAAGCTCTGCTCCTACAGTCAAACCTGAGGTATAAAAGGAGAATGGTCAGTGAGGGGTGAGGAAAAGCTACAACCTTTATACTTGGCAACGAGCCTTCCTACTCTGAAGGCCAGTTGTTCTTCAGCTGTTAATGCTGATTATACAGAAAATTGCACAACACTTCACTTTGATTTGGCCAATGAAATGCCCTTTTAGGAAACAAGTGGCATTACCAAATCGGTCTATTCCTGGATCCATGCAAATGTGAGAGTTCTTTTGCTGCAGACAGTGGTCCTATCATTTCAGTGTAGTCAATTAGCAGAGGTGATACGAAAACGTCTAGCTCTGCTCTAGAAAGCAAATAGCCTTTGGATGATTATTAAGCAGTTTTCTCCTGTGTTCCTTCCTTGATGGAGTTAAAGGCATTAGGATTTGAATCCTGCCCACACTCACGTTATAGAGCATATGTCATTCTCTCCATCTTTATTGCTATTCATATTGAGGTCAATTATGAGCTGCTGTTTAATGTCACCATGAAATTGTTCAATTATTTTTTCTCAGCATCTAAGCAGCAATCCTCAAAGGGATTTAGGAGGAGTGGTATTAATACTGAGGAATTCTTAGGAAGCCAGTAGTGCTAGATGGCTCTCTTTTTGTGTTTCATCCCTTCTCAATTATGAGATCCAAAATGCCTGATAAGCTGTTAATGAATAACTCAGTATCCAATCTTCTCTTTGGTTAATATTGGGGAAAATAAACATAAATTCCTTTCCTTGGTGGTAGAGTTGTAATTAAAGAGAAGCTGTTATCTTTGCCACTTTACCCCCCTCCTTAATAACTAAACCTTTCTGGACCCCAAGGGCTTGTGTTTATTCCTAACTAGGGAACTATTAGGGTGAATTTTCTTTTTTCCATTTTAATGTTTGAATAGAGGCAGGCGGGATGTGAAAACATTTTTCTTTCTTTCTTTTTTTTTTTTTTTTTGCCATGACTCATGGAGTTATCTTTGTATAATGCCAGTATTTATCTGTTTGCAGTTTACAAATAAAATGCCCTTGGATCTCTGTTACTATTGTCATGATTTTCAGGGAGATACACAGAGAAATATTTTGATAAAGAAACAAGTATCAGTGCTTACCTAGGAACATCTTGTGTTCCAGTTACTTCTTTTTTCTCTGTAGCCTAGTTTGAGTCTTCTGAAATTAACCTGATTGCTCCTTATTATTTTATGCCTCCTTTTGGGTCTGGAATTGGTTATCTTTCTAGCAATATAAAACCAGCAAAGTATTTTTTGAGGCATTTCAATTTATGTATTTATTCATCCAAACTATTATATGCAAGGCGCTCTGCTAGATATTCTTGGGTGAAGGGGGATAACTGGATGAATCAGCCAAGGACCCCCTTTCAAGGAGTTTGTGGTATAATGGAGGCATTATACGTGTAAACAGCTAACTGTAGTACAAGGCAGAAAGAATCAAATGTTATGAGAGGGCAAACAAAAGACTGTGGGGGAACAGATGAAGGAACAGTTCTTGAACAGATGACTTCATGGAAGAAGAAACATTTGAGCCAAACCTTGGGAGTGAAAAGGATTTTTAAAAGCAGCGTTGGGCATTTAGGCTGAGAGAATGCCATAACAGTCACAAATGTCATTACAGTTTATGATTTCATCTTTTTAACTGTTCTCTACCACTGCTTCTGTCCTGGTCTTCAGAATCCTCCTCTTTCCTATTCGTGTACCCATCGTCTAGTCTCCTTCACTTTTTTACCTCATTTTCCACTGTGCTGCCACACTAAGCTTTGTAACTCACAAGTTTCATTCTCTCTCCTCTGTCCTCGATAAGTACAATAGTGTTCCATCACCCCCAAATAAAGACTGAGATTCCTGCCTTAGTTTATGAGACCCACCATGATCTGGTAGGTACCTGTGTCTGCTATTTCATGTCTCTTGGTGCTCTCACTCAGGATTACCTATTTGGCAAGCATACATTTGTACCAATTTGTTTTTCTGACTTAATGCCTTCCTGTCTCATCTGCCTGTCAAACGCCAGGTTTAGTCACTTCTAGCTCACTAAAGTTATCCATCAAACACGATTTACTCAGCTAGTACTGCAGGCTAGCACGAGGGGAGCAGGTAAGTAGCACCGTTACAGAGTGCTATTTAACCAACCTCATTCATATCCACTTGTGCCAGTGTTACCCTCTTGTGATAGGGATTTGTGTTTGGAGGGAGAGGAATCATTGGTGTTAGTTTATTAGTAACTAAAAATTTTCAGCTTTAGTGATTATTTATGCATCTTTTAGTCATGTTATGATAATTAAGCCAATACTAGGTTAATTTTGAAGAAAAAGCTTAAGAAATGAAAGAACAAAGGAGTGGGGGAACAAGAAATATCTGAGGGGAATATTAATAGTTGAAGAGGAGGGGAGGAGGTGGCGTGGTAGGGGTGTTTTCCAACCTCCACAAATCCCTTACTAAGAAAATATGTATTTATGTGATCTCAGTCTTCAAGTGAAAAGTGGGAGTCATTCATTCATTTATTCAGTAATTACTGAAAAAAGACCAATTGTAAGAAACTGGATACATGCTTGATCTGGGGCCTGTGCCGATTTTTTTCCTGCGTTGACTCTTTTAATGGATCCTGGTAGATCCATGTCAGGGATTGAGAGGAACCATGTAAAAAGCTAATTTGGAAACCTGGAAACCAGCTTTGGGGATTTTGTAAGGCTCAGTTTCGTGTTATGCTTCAGCTCACTTAGTGCTTGACCCACTTGGCTTTTTATGGTGTTGGCTCTCCTTTCTGATCTATTTAGATGTGGTTACAGTGCTTCAGGTTGCATTCCTGTGCCATTCACTTGACAGGTGGGAGGGCCATTGTTCTGACCTAGACTGGCTGGCACACTCCGCTGTCTGGACCTGCAGCAACTTCGAGGCTCTGTCTGTCCACGATGGGCTGGGGGAAGATCAGACACAGTTGTTCAAAGCAAATATGTGGATTATGTGGTGTGACCAACCAGTCCTAAGTCCTTAACTTTAGGCCACTTACTTTCATTGAACCTTCTCTCTACTAACAATTGATTTGAGAAGAAAATGTAGATTTTGTTGCATAATATAGATTAATTGCTTTGTTCTCTTCAGGAGACTCCATGCAAATGCAAGTATTCCATTTGTTAAAGGATAATGTGTATATTTTCCTTTAAGTATATATATATATATATATATACACACATTTTCCTTTATGGTGATCACAAACTTTTCCTTCTTGAAGTTTATGTAATGTTGCCATCATTCCTCCTCTTTGAGTGTTTTTTTTTTTTTTTTTTAAATATCACTTTAAAAAGTAATCAAACTTCATGGCACCTGACTGGCTCAGTCAGAAGGGCATGCCGCTCTTGTAGTCAGGATCATGAGTTAAAGCCCCACCTTGGGTGCAGAGATTACTTAAATAAATAAAAAAAATTTAATACAATCAAACTTTTTTAGTATATGCATTTAATTTATTTATTTATTTATTTATTTATTTTATTTTTTTATTTTTTTCAGAGAAGAGGCATTAAGGATTCATGCCATAAGTTTATTTACAAACATATTGAGTATGTTCAATTCAAGAGTTTGATCCATTTTTCAAAGAGACTGCACCTCTTAAAATGTTCCTTTTGACATCTGTTTAATGGATTAATCAAAACATCCTTATTTCTTAAGCAGTTGGTGTCTTACTATAAAAAAAGGTGCAGCAAATCCAGATCCAAAGTACAAAGTCATCATAAGTAGTAGCCGCCGCTTGTTTTCCACTGAAAATGGCAAATTCTTCCCTGGGCCCTCCTCATAGTGGCTCCTACGCACCACAGAGGTTGTGAACCTCCGGATGCTCTGTCCCAACATAGCGCTGTTGGAAGTTCTGCGAAAGGCGCAGAGCCCTAAAATGGTAGAAATGGGAGCACCACACCGACACCTCCTCTTTTCACGACCTTGTTCCTTGGTGTTAGTATATGAATTTTAATCTACTCTAGTGTTAGGTCATAGGGAAATTAGTCTAAGAGGAAGCAAAAAAATTTTTTTTTCTAAAATCACTACATGATATATTAAGGGAAAAGAACTAAAACAGTGTCACCAAAGTGGTATATCTAGTGACTCCTGAAGTTACCAACATTCCCCATGTGCTGTATTTATTGTTCAGGACGCTATTGCCCAGAAGTCCTCTCACTTTTTCCTTTTCTCCCCAAGTGGAGCACAAGTAGTATTGTGCCAGGAGTGATAAGTGATGTTGATCCTTGCCCTCATCAATGTTATATTTGATAGCCTTTTATTAAAAATGGGAACTGAGCTCTTGAAAGGATATCTAGTCACCCTGAAATATATCATGTCAGGACTTAATTCCCTAAAACACAGGAAGTCATTGTACTCTTGTGCTTATCTGTACCTTCCTGCTTAGTGATGAGAAATGTCCTTACTTCCCGGATTTGTGATCCAACTGGTTCTTCTTCCTGTAACTCAAGGAGTCACAGTGCTATTCTAGGACCAGACTGCAGGATATTCGGGAAAGTGCCATCATTTGCCAGCTGCTAGAAATATTTGGCTTTAAATCAATTTCAGTAAAAGTCCTGACCAAAGACCAATGGCTACATTTGGCTTGATCGATACTGAAAGTTAAATACTTACATGGTTTTAGATTTTTTTTCTGCTTCCAACCTCTTATATTTTTGTAATAATAAATAGTATATTCACATTGATGGACGTTTATGTCAGAAAAGTATACAACTTGTTTTAAAAATACAAACACCACTCACATTCATTGCAAAATACTTAGAAAATATTAATAAACAAAGAGGTAATTACCTGTTGTCGTTCAAAAATACCACTTTTGTGAGTATTTTGGTGTATGTTCTTTTAGTGATTTCTCTCTGTATTTATTTTGTAAGTGGTCCACAGATGCTTTCCAAAATTTTTTTCTGAGCCAGAGGCCTGATCACATTACCCGCTCAATTCAAAAATCTTTACTTGCCTTGGCTTGCCTGTAGAGCAATCTCAAGTTTTTTTGGCCTGGCTTTTAAAGATCCCTCATGGTTTTCTGACATCTCCCTTAAATCTTTTGATCCACCCTCTGGTCTCTGTCATTTGAATAGGTACTGCTCTGGATACTTGAACTTTTGTTTCAAGTGCCCTTCCCCCATCATTATTCATCTTGCTATGCCTGTTCAAATCCCCTTTCCCTTAGAATGTCCTCAGTTAGAATTGATGCCTTGCCTCACTCTGTTGCACAGCTCATTTCTCTCTATTAAGCATGTCTCTCAGTCAGCCTTACCTTAGCTCTATGTTTGCATACCAGCTTTCTCCATTATATTGTAAATCTGGACGGAGGGGATTATCATTCTTATAATTTCTTGCCATAACTTCTTTCATGTCAGTTTTTCCCACTCTCCTATAATCCAAATAAAGACAGTGGCCACCTTCATGGCTCCAACATCATGTTTCCTGTTGGTTGGTGTTATACTAGCACAGACTCAACAATATTTGAGTCCCATTTACCTAGTGTCATTTGCAGCTCCTAGCAAAGTGCATAGAACATGGTAATTCCTAAGAGATATTAGTTGAACTGAATCATTTGTTATTGACCACAAATAAGGGACGTGCATGGGTGAAACACCAAAGGGCCATGACTTATCTTTGGAACGTTTTCAAAGAAAATAAGCTCATTACTTTGAAATTTGCTTTAGAGTATAAAGCATTTTGAATAGAAATACAGTAAGTAAATATTATTCCAGGCAGCAATTGGTATTACAGAGTGTTCTTAGTGACCTCAGTAGCCACTATAACCTTTTGAGACGTTATTCCTCTTACTATTTTTGTTTTCTGTTCAGCTGGCCACATCGTCACTAAGGTAGGATCAATAATTGTGTCATCAGCTACATTCCAGGCAGAGTACCACGCATTTACTTAAGATGACCACTCAATTTTGCCTTAATTATTTTGCTTTTTTTTGGTCATTTGTCATTTGCTTAGCTCTTCCACAATTCATGGTAATTTTTCAGATTTTACCTATTCTGGTTGAATTTATTTTTCCAAGTCTACTTTTGGATAGAAAATGGTTTTACTTTTTTTGGTTGCTCTCTAAGTGAGATTGAAAGATACATACTTTTCTCACTCTTTCTAAGATCCTATTAGGAAATAGCATGGTTTATTTTCTATCACACTATGTAATCTCCTCTGTCCCTCTTCCTTTATTTGTTGGGTTTTTCCTTTAATTAAAAAAATTACACCTGATTATGTTTTTTCCTTATTTATTCTTTTCTCATTTACTTTCTGGCAAACTAATTGGAACAATTAGTCTTCAATTCGGCCTGAAAAGAAAATATACATTTATATTGAAATCTTTTTTTTTTTTTTTTGCATTCTTTAAAGTGAATGCCCCAAATTGTTCTCTCATGGGACAGATTCAGTGATGATAGAATGTTAGCTTCATTGTATTAGCAACAGTGCATGTAGGAAAAAGTGAAAAAAATACGGTGGTTCTATCCCTTTTTCTAAAAACTGAGCTGGCAGCTGTTTTCAATGTGAGGAGCATTTTTTTGGTCAGGATTATGTGCTACTTAATAAATTTTGAATTTCAAAAAATTTTTTTTTAATTTCTTATAATAGGAAGTGATTTGGATTCAGCTGTTACCAAACACTGATTCAACATTCTCCGTACCATTCCTAATGTTGCCTGTCCTTTGATTTCCGGTTATCTTCTATAGCTATCTTTTGAGTGCTTACAGTGTACCCAACCTGAAGTGGGCTCTCTGAGGGGTACAAATGGAGTATAAGGGGTTGTAATTGGAGAACACGCTAAATTTTCATCTGCATTTTCTCTTTAGTTGCACTGCTCCTGCTTTCTTACTGTATGATTTCAAAGCAGACTGCTTTTCTCTCACAGATTTTTTTTTTTTAAATTGAGTGACGCAAACGGGACTTTCAGACTAACAATATTGGAAAATCGAATTTTCAGTCAAGGTTTGAGCTTCATTGTTATAGTTTTTCCTCTGCATTTTGGAATCTCTAATATTTTATCACGTAATATATATACCCTATTTGTGTTTGGAATTTATACTGAATCCCTTTCTAAAACAAGGTGTTATAGTGAGGTTCTAACATGGTTGTGGACTATTGCTGACAAGAGCATAGTCCAGTATCCATCTTTGGATTTGTGAACACAAATTCCTTACAAATTTGTGGCTAGTCAAAATGCTGACATTCTGAGGAGTTAGAAGTCTGTAGCCTAAAATAAGCCTAATCCTATTTACTCATTTCATATAAGAGATATAGGATATTTTCAAGTAATTTGCATTATATGGAAATAAAAACATACTTGTCATTTTTTACAATTTTTACCATCATTTGAGATTGATGCTTAAATGTCACATTACATATCACTGCTAATTCTCGGAATTGCATAGCATATGCCAAATTTATCTCTAAGGCTTTATACTTGTACTTTAAGATTTGAAATAACATCAAGTGAGTTCATTCAAATTCATTCTTAATTACTAGATTCTGGTAGGACTGTTTAAGGAATGCCTTCTCTTTGGTGTGTGGAAGATGAAAGGTGATACAAAAATGCAGTGTTGCAGGGTAGCTTCTTTGTAATTTTGGCTCACTGGAATGCCAGTTGGGGAATGGCAAAGGCTAATACTCAACAGATGGCAAAGTCCTAAAACCTATAATAATGGTTGCAGTTATTTTCATTACTGTCATTTGATGACACATACAATAGTGTGAAAAGGCTTGAACTGGGTAATCACAGTATATATCCTCAAAGGGACCAGATGCATTTTAAACAATCAAACCGGTGATGGATATTCAGGCTGAGTGCCACTTCTGCACATATTCTAGGTGCATTTATTGCTAGGAATTAGAAGCAACATTACTTGTCACAGGGAGGAGCGCCATTTCCCCTTTTAGTAATAACAAGCAACAAAAATTGACATCTGTTGTAACACAGACAGATTATTTCACATCCTTTATGATTGTGTGTCATTATCATGCATATAAATTTAGTTTGCAGATGTTCAACGTCAGAGATCAAAATACCAATTTTGCCTACAAAGGAGTTGCAATGGATATGGAAAACCTAAGCACTTTTGAAAATAGATAAGTTAAATCTTTTAAAGTGGAGACAATAAAAATCAAATGAGATTAGGAAGGAAGAGCATCAATAGGCATCAGAAGGGGATGTATGGAAGTTTCAGACAATCTTAATATTTTTATTTCCAGCCTTGTAAAAACACCCATTCTTGATTTTAATCTCCAGAAACTGTTGTTGTGTCTTCGTTATTTTCTGCAATACAGTGAATAAAATGAGGCTGTATTTTTTTCCTTTAAAGACAGATCTTGTCATTCTGGAACATTAATTAGATCATATTTGAATATTCATAATTTTCCTGTTTAATTTATAAAAAACTGTTGATTGCCTCTGGGGGGTGGGGTAGCAATGCTCTACAATGATGCTATTAAACATGGCTCAACAGACAAGTTTACCTTTTGAGGTGTTCAGTACGCAATTTAACATCACTATTTGTTCTATGTACATTTTACTTTGTTAATCTTAAAAATATGGATAGAAGGTGGAAGGGAAGGTTTCTTTATAGTTTGGCTACAATATAAAATACCTAAGAACACAAAAATAATTATATTTTATGGAAAACACTTTCTTTTTCCCTACCCCCAAGAAACCCCAGACCACAAACAACGTCAACCAAAGCAAAGAAACCCAAGTCACTTATTTTAACAATTTTGTGCCTGCTTCAAAAGCAGTGTTAACAATGTGGATATAGTTTGCATTTTCCTCTGGGGATTTACCACTCAATATTAAAACACTTCCCACTGTGACATTTTAAAAACTGTCTCTTTCCTCTGCTGAGCTAACAATATAATGGGGATCAGGAAAACAGTCTGGAACAAGCACAGCTTATGATCCCTGCCAGGCATTAGAAGCTAAGGCATGGTTTTTGACCTTTTTGTATTGGGCAAAGGTATAGAACTGCTGCCCTCCCACACTCTGCCTTTTAAAAGCTTGTTAAATGGGTTGGCTCTCTGTTATATTGTAAATTTAAAATATTTACACAAGGTCCTTAGTTCAGATCTAAGTGTATCTCCTGTTACATCGGTGAATATGTGTAAATCAAGAAGTGATACTGATGACAATATGTGAAGAACCTAAAGGGGCATAGAGTTGGTGGGAAGCTGTGATTAGATAATGATGACATGTATTTTCTTGGAATATTGAGAAAGATCTCTATTTCTTTTTCCTAAACATTTTTCTATCTTGAGAAGTAGAACATTAAGTTTAACGATTGGTTATTTTCTGGAACTTTTGGATATAATCTATTTTTTAGTAAATTTGATAATCTGAGGCCATACTTTTTTGAGCAGTTTTCCTCGGAGTTTTGATTCTGGTTTGTTCTGGGACCAAGATGTTTAAGGATATAGCAAGTATTAATAAAATTGATTCAAAGACATTTGAACCTGAGCAGTGTGAAATCACTTTGGATTGTTTTAAATTTCCTAACAATAATTGGCCTATCCATAATTAATACAATACTTATATGTATTATTGCTTAAACAGGTATTTAAATTTTACATGCTCTGGATAATTCTAGCTTAAATGAGTTAAAAGGACAATTTAATTAAGACCAATGAGATGCTGAAAGAATGCATTTGTTTTATACTTTGCCTGGATGGTGTCTCGCTATACAGTACTCATTTACCAGTGGCAAATAAAAAAGTCAATAAATCCCTGTTTCCATCAACTAGACTAATGAACTTCATTAGTTGATCATGTTATCAGTATAATTACTACAGACTACATTTTGCCCTTGGTTATTAATGCAACAGACTTCTGCAACTTATTCTTAGGAGAACTGCCTAAGAGGACAAGAAGTCGTTTAGCTCTGGAAAAAACCTTGGTTTTTCTCCTTCCAAACTCATCATTAAATCCTCCTGGAAATACTTAGAATATTCCATATAACCAGTTGCAATGTTTTTGACACTCCACTTTCAAAATATTTTGCTAGACATCTTTGTTTTGTTATGGTTTTTATAGTTGGCTTTGTCTTTACAGGTACTGTTAGGGGTTGAATTTTGTTTTCCAAAAGATATGTTGAAGTCCTAAATACAAATTTTAATAATAATAATTTATTATTAAATTACTATTTTTAATAAATTTCATTTCGATAATTTATATATATAAACCCAGTGTGCCATATTGTATGATGGACAACTACATTTGGGAGTTTGGGATCATATTTTAAAATAACTTCTGTAAGTAGGTACAGTATTAAATGAGAGCCAAGAATGTGTATACATGTGTATATATATTTAACCATAATTTAGGTCCAAAGATAAAAGTCAGGCTTTCTAATCTTTTTTATGTACATTTAATGTATTATACCAGCTATGCTAGCTTACTCAGGAAAAGCTTAGAAACTCAATATATGTAAGCAACTAAAAAAACTGAAACATTATTTTTGATGATTCTTCAACCTTTTACTCCAAAAATAGAGCAGGCATTATAAATAAGAGCTTTATAGTTCTTCTCTATCCTTTGTAGTTGAAGAATATAATGATCAGGAAATCGTCTAAAAGATTGACAATAGAAGGGGAAAGAAAGAGAAACACAATCCTTAGCTAATTCATAGAATTGACTCAAATAATAAGAAACTGGTGTTACACAAACAGATCTTGTGAGGGAGAATGAGATTGGGATCGTGACTGTGGATTACTTTGAGATACTCTCAGAAGGGCTTAGGGACAAAGATGTCTCTTGGTATAAAGTATGTTATTATTGATGACTGTTTTTGGACAATTATCTTTGAACTAATATTACGAAGAAAAATCCTTATCACCTGAGTAATCCTCCATTGTGCACTTGGATTTTAGTGGTCTCATGATTTTATGTGAGGAAAGGAATGATCTAACAAGATATGACTTTAGTTTATTTATATATGTATATTATATATATTTATATAAATATGCATATTTGCCAAGCTCTCAGGGTTTTTTTTTTCTATTAATTTCATTGTAACAGAGATTGCAGTTTTCTGATTTTGTGGTTCTAAGGGAGAACTATCTTTGTCTTTTACTTTACGCCAGGTAAAGGAGAAACGTTTTCGTAATTAAGATAAATGAAAATTAATTTTGCCATTCAGACTTCCAAATCCTTTGGTGAAGAAGGTATTGCATTATTAAAATTTACTTGTTTGATTTAGAGCCACTGCTGTTAGACATAGTAAGAGTTTTGAACTTTAATTTTGATTTATTTGTTTGCTAGAGTGATAGCATTGAAGAATTTGTAACATTTTAAGTGGAAAATTGCTAACAGAAATAAATGCACTTTATAGACTTTTTGAGACAGTTTTGGTTGCAACTTCACATTTGGCTATCAGCATTCAGAGAGACAATTCCAGTTAAGGGAAGTGGCAAATATTTCTCTTTGAACTTTCCAAAAAGAGCTGAGTGCCTTTCTATGAACCGAAGCACAGCTTGGCATACATAGCCATATATAATTCAAGCACTACTTCCATAGCACAAGAAGAAGGTGGCGTTGCTTAGGAATTTACATTTTAATGACATTTTATATACCTATCAACATTTTCCCCATTTGTTTTTATTCCAGTCCTGTCTATTTCCAAATCTTCATTCCCATGATTACATCATACTTAGTATGTTAGAAGGAGTACAAGGCATTATAGCTTATGACCTTTTTTATTGAAGGACAGGCGGCTGTCTACATGATACGACTTAATGGGTTCTGTGAGGTCCTCTTATGCAAAATCTCTCTCTACTAGCTAGCCCCAGGACTCATTATACCCTCATATTCCTTTAAATATTCTTTAAATCATTGCATCTTCAGAAAGTATCTTAGAACATAAATATGTTACATGGGAGGAACAGCCATTCTACACACATTACCTGCCAGAGATTAAGCCTGTATGGAAATGAGCATAAAACAAGAATCCTGACAGAGAAAGGGAACAGACTGGTTTGGAATGTGGATCACTATGAGAAGCAATCAGGTGACGGAATCGCATGGAGAGTTTTGAGTCAACACAAGTCCATGTGAGAATCCTAAATGCTTAGTGGGAATTTGTGAAGCAAAGGGGGAAAAGGAAAATTAAGACTGGTTCTGTGCAGTGAATCCTTGTGGCACATTTAACAAATATGTTTTTTTCATAATTCCAAGTGATCTATTGGTATGTTGGAATTTATAGTTTTGCTGAATTTGAATCAAGCTCGTGGTGAAGTGATAATGGGACCCTTGGTTAGTGAGTAGATACAGCTAACCATCTACTCAGCATGCTTCTCAGCAGGGCTTTGTTACTTTGTCACTAGTACTAGTAAGTCTATAGCAACGTGGAGAGTTGTTTTTAAATGGTCTCACCAGTAAAACTTAAGGCAGTTAATTTGTGGTGTCAGGACGTTCCCAGCACATATATAACTCTGGAAGGAAATAGGATTTCAGAATAAGCCAGATGTACTTACAAACATTTCAAGATTGTGAAGTTTTTGAAGTTTTCCATAATGAAGAATATTTAGAGTTGATTCTCTGGGAGTCAGGGCGTTACAAAGGTAAATGAGTATGTGAAGTGTGTTTTACAGGTACGTTCATTGTTTGAGTTTCTCTTCTCTGTTTTCTTTTCCCTTCCCTTCCTTCCCCTTCCCTTTCCTTTTCTTTCCTCCCTTTATTTCTTCCTTCTCTTTTTTCCCTTTTGAATATTTATAGTGATATAATCAACCAGCTCAGGCAATTAGGCTACAATAGAGGGCTTTTTGTTTGTTTGTTTGTTTATTTTATAAACCTGTACTTCTCTCTCATTCTCTCAAATATATTTGTGAGGAGAGGAGACTGAGTAAGGGTTAGTAGGAGCACTAAAGAGGAACTTCACTTCCCTTGTAATTTTTTAAGCATTTCAGGGTTATCACATTTGATCTGTAAAAGTATTGATGGCCAATTTTGCCAAGAGTGAATTAATGGGCATTTATATCTCTTAGGCTATAAAAGAACGTAATCTGTTCTGCAGCCTTACAGTGCCTCTTGCTTTCACTTCTGTTATAGTTCAAAGTGAGTATTTAAAATATTCCATGTTTATGGTCCGATTTTTTGATATGAGATCACTACTCACTTTTTTAGCATTCTGTCTTCACAGTATGTCTCATTCATTTATCAAACTCTTTTCCCTGCCTGCTATCATTAACCTTGCTTTGTAGATAAAGAGACACAGAGGTCAACAGTCTTGGCAAGTGTTTTGTCCACTCATGGCTGTTGCTGATATTAGATAAAAGCATTGAAAAAATGCAGCTTTATTTCCTTGTTTACCCTGCATGAAAGTTAGGTCTCAGTTGTGCACTAGGGGATTATATGCTGCAGCAAAACTGCACAAACTGAGTAAACCATAATCAAAATGATCAGTGTGTTTTCAAATTGCAGATATATATGTGTGTGTGTGTGTTTTTACCTATAGCCATATACATTTGTATCTGCATTTTTAGAGCCATATGTTCCAGTTTTCATGCCGCTACTACTTTCTGTTTGTTTGAATGGTTAAGAGCAGATGATCCTGGGACTTTCTTAATATATGGGATTCAGAGGGGTTTTTTCATCATTAGCTCTGTTACTTTTACATAGCCAACTTTAATACTTAAATCGTCATGTTTTAAAGTATGTGCACATTTTTTTCCCAGCCGGATAAACTCCATTTTAAATACTAGAAAACCTAGTAACTCAAAAGCTTTCAAACATAGTCTATTGTCCAGGGCTTTCATGGTGCATTTCAACAAAGAGAATCTCTGTGCTCACTCAATTTGCAAACATCTGGAGGAAAATAATGTGATAATTAGGAGGCAACATGGGCTCATCAAAAACAAATCATGCCAAACTAACTTAATTTCTTTCTTTGATTTCTTAACAAGCTGAATGGGAACACAGTGGGTATTTTTATTATAGAAAGACACTTGATGTAACTTCTGAACATTCTTAAAAGACCTAGGGAAAACGCAGTTAGGTAAAATGATTGGCTAATCTCGGATATCTCTGTAGAAAGGAGTAAGCAATAATTATTTATCTATGGTTCAATATATAATTAGGAGACACTGATGGGTAAATTTTATTTTTTTAATTGTATCTTCACTAAGTATCTTAAGCTCTTACTTTGGCTGTATACATTTTATTTCTCATAGTTTTGTTTTTTTTTTAAGGTAACTGACTATAATGATTTGATTTAAAAATTAACGTTGGGGAGTGCCAGAGTGGCTCAGTCAGTTAAGTGTCTGCCTTTGGCTCAGGTCATGATCTCAGGGTCCTGAGATGGAACCCCACGTTGGGCTCCGTGCTCATCGGAGAGTCTGCTTCTCCCTTTCTCTCTCTCTCTGCTTGTGCTTATGCTCTCTCTCTCTCAAATAAATAAATAAAATCTCAAAAAAAAATTAACATTGGTAATTTTCTTTCTAGAAAGAAACATATACGTGGGCCAATTTTTTTCTTTGGAAAATGTGAAAATCATGTATGCACATATATATGTATATATATTATATATACACATGCACACCACATACATAAATTATAAGCACACACACATATATATACATATATTTATTTATACATATGTATTTATTCCATAATCTCAGTTTCTATATACAACTAATATTGTTTCGGTAACTGTTCTCTCAGACTTATTTCTGTATATAATATTTGTGTTTTTACAAAAGTGGAAATATGCTATACTTATACTTACTATTTTTAAACTCATTTTTTTTCACTGGATAATATACTGTTAAACGTAGTTCCAAATCAACAAATGTGCTTCTGTGGCATTATTTATAATGGCTGCATAGTATTCCAGTATCCAAATGTGCTGTAATTTATTGACTGATCACTTTTTATTAGATAGATTACCTCTTTGTTGTTGATGTTTTTACTATAAACCATACCAGGATAACTATACTTGTAGTTAAATCTTTCTATATTATCATAAGATAAATGCCTAGACATTGTATTATTGGATCAAAAATATGAACATTATAAGAACTTGATGTGTGCTCCTTAACTGCCTGACAGAAGGTTGAACCAGTTTACATTCCTGCCAACTGCTTATGAAAGGAATGGATGCAGATATAGATGTAGATAGATATATACCTATACATACAGGTATCTTGATCTCTTTCTCTAACCATATATTAAGGAAAAAGGATAGTTTCTCCTTGGGAAAAAATGAAATTCACTGAAAATATTTAAATGATGAAAGTTTTCATAAATATTTTAGAAAAAGCATGATTCATTAAGTGGCTGCGATGAAAGAATTCCAACATGTAGTCTTAAATTGACTTTTCTCCTATTTCTCTCTGAAGATTTATCAAAAGAAGAGATTCATTTTTGTGGCAGTTATTGTTCTTATGGAACATCTGAAATAAGAATTATTCTATGCCTCAAAGTGATATTAAATTATATTTTTCGTTAATATGTGAAACAAGCCAAGTTCTTTTAAATGGTGCTAGAAATGAAAGATTCTGTTTTGTGCTTTAATACTGCAGCAAATACAATTTCTTAGATTCTACTATTAGATGGCTCTGATTTTCCATTCTCTTCCCTTTCTCCTTTTTGCTTGTTGTGCCTCATTAAAATTTCAAATGAAACCGTGTGACACTGATTGGAATTGTTTCTGTTGGGGGAAATGTACACACTAGATGTGCAGCAGAAATTCATCTACATTTGAACCCTGCTATTTGTTTGACACAATGGATTTTCAGGAATGGGATTGCAAGAAGTAAATCTTTAATAAAATTCCTATTGACTGTCCCTGCAGGAGGCAGTGTGCATGGCAGCTAAACAGGAAGGTTTGAACCCTCAGCTCTGCAACTTATTGACTGTGTAACTAACTGCTCTAAGTACATTTACTCATCTGAAAGATGTGATAATACAAACTCCTTAGGCTGTTGAGAAGATTCAGTAAGATAAATAAAGTCCTGGGACCTAGGAAGTTCTCAGTAAATATTAGCTTTTATTTTATTTTATTTTATTTTATATACTTTTTATAATAATTTTTTATTGTTATGTTAGTCACCATACAGTATATCCTTAGTTTTTGATGTAATGTTAAATATTAGCTTTTACTGATAACTGCTTCATGATCCATACTTCCCTCAGATGGTAGAGAATAACTTTTCCTATAGCCTTTGCAAAAAATCATCCCATTTGCCCCAGATTATTGCATCATTTTGGAGCAACTATACCAGAATTGGTAAAGTAACTTTTTTTTGGGGGGGGTAAAGTAACTCAATATATTCCTCTCCTTCTCTCCTTCCCCTCACACCCCTCTCCCCCCTCTTGTCACTTCCACCCTTCCCTCTTTTTTTCCTTCCTTCCTTCCTTTCTTTTTTTCCCTTTTCTCCTTTCCCTTCCCTAGTATTCATTGCACACCAACCATGTTCTATACTCTACTAGACATTTGGGAAGGAAAAACCTGAATGAATCCTTTTGAAAGAATTCATTGACCAGTGGAGACAAATATTAATTGGATAACCACACAAATAAATATAAAATTGCAAGGATGACAAGGCTATATAAATGACAAACACATGGGTTATAAGAGCATATAGAAGATTCGAAAAACTTTCCTGAGGAAATGAAACAGGGATATAAAGAAAGTAGAGAGGTTAAATAGGTGAAGCAGTAGGCTTCTAACTAGTCTCCCTATTTCTGCCATTGCCTCTTATAGTCTATATTCTTCACCCAGAGTGATCCCATGAAAATGGAAGTAAGATCACATTAACCCTCTTCTCAAATCTCTCATCATGATTTCCTGTTTTACGTACTTATGGTAAATCTCATATCCTTAGCTCGGAGTAAATATGGGGATTAAGAAAGTGAAGTGTTATTGGTAACTTAGATTTGGGGCTTGCTTAGCTAAATGGATGAGTATTATTCACTGAGGAATTAAAAAACTACTAGGTTCTTCTGTTCATATTGAATCATTAATTTCTTTCCATCCTATATCTTGTCTTTCATTTGATAGTAACAACACAAACTGAAAAAGATAGAATGGTTAGTCTTGTTTGTACTTTATGATTTGGATGTGGGCATTTTGGGATTTATTTTATGATAGTGATATGAGGTTTGAATGACAGCATTTGGTTTGATATTTCTTTTTTTTTTTTAAGATTTTATTTATTTATTTGACAGAGATAGAGACACCTAGCGAGAGAGGGAACACAAGCAGGGGGAGTGGGAGAGGAAGAAGCAGGCTCATAGCAGAGGAGCCTGATGTGGGGCTCGATCCCAGAACACCGGGATCACGCCCTGAGCCGAAGGCAAGCGCTTAACCGCTGTGCCACCCAGGCGCCCCTGGTTTGATATTTCACTCAACTAACTGATGTCACCGAGTTACTGACTATTCACATAGCTGGTATATGTGGCACTGATTCTCAGAGCAGAGGAGATCAAAGTAGCCATTGAATCCATCCATCTAGAACATTAACACGCTGCTAACAGAACTTGGATGTGCAGCTAATGACTGGCTATGTAAAGCTGATTAAATATTTTATTAACTTTCTATAAAGAGCCCAAGGCTCTTTCACATACACTTTTCCTTTGTACTCTTTATGTCCTTGTATTGACAGGAAGAGGCCAAATTAGCTGTTTTTTTATTATGGAACAAAGTTTGAGGCACTGAGATATTTGTGAGGCTTAATTACATTTCACTGGAAAACTGGGAAAAGATCTGGACACGGAGAGTCAGGATTTTGCTAAGATACTGTTCCCGGAAGTGTAACGTCACTGTATCTTTTTTTTTTTTTTCATTTTCAGGGCCTCCTGAGATTATATAAAATATTTAATCCAATATCTTTATATGTTGAATCTGCATGAGAAGAACTCATTGTATTCTATGTATTTTTTCTATTTTATTTTTTGATTTTTATGCCAAGCATACTATCCAGAATTCCAGTAATGTCTAATTACATGTGCCTCTGTTGAAGTTATCTGGACCCCAATTCCTTCACTTCTCCCACTGCATATTTCACTGTAGGAATCTGTTACAAAGAGGAAGTTGTAATATTCAAATCTTTTCATTTTGTATCTTACAGTTTTTAAGCAGGAAAAGTTTAGTATGAACAAGAGAGGTGGGATCAATGAATTCTTGTGGCATCAGTTAGTTATTCTTTCCCTTTGCAAAGGACATTGAGAACTCATTGAGCTTCATTTTAGGATTGTGTGTGCCCTGGTGAACATTTCTATGTTTGCCAGATGTTCATGGCATAGTTCTGAGGCAGCATGCACTTTGGAGGAGCATAATTTCATTTTGGAAGAAGTCAGGCTCTCTGTCTAGTCAGCATCCTGTGTCTTGTCTCCTTGTTCAGATTGCTTTCCAGGTCTTCTGTTCCCCTCACTTAACTTCTGTAATTTGCTTCTGTGCTCTTTTTAACCTTTGTTCATGCTTAAGGGTTGAAGTTTATAATTATATGTCTGTTCTGAACCCTTCACTATGGTTTTGGCTAATCCTAGTTTTATGTTGTTTATGTTTGTTTAGGCAAATGATGCTCAGTGCTCTTTCAGATGTCCTTTAATGTAATGGGATCAGTAATTTAAGTTTATAAGTATGTATATCCTGGCCAAGCCTATTCTACCAACATGTGTCTGTGGTGTTGGTTGTATCTACGTTGAACCATCTCATTGCCCCCTGTGGATTCATTTAGCTATGAAGCAGAATCAGATAATAGTATAAATCCAGTGTAAGAAAGTATCATAGAGGTCTCCTGTCTCCCAGCTTATTTTTCAAATGGAAAACTGAATCCCAGAAAATAGAAATAATGCCTCACATTCGTGTAATACTCTATAGTTTGTAAAGTACACTGACATGCATTATTTTATGTAATTTTTTTCGGTCGTTCTCTGTGGTAAGCTGTGTTGGTATTATTGACCCCTATTTTACCAGTGAGGACACAAAGGTACAGAAAAATTGAGACCTGTCTCAACTACTTACAGCAAGTTAAATGGTGATCTGATCTAAAAGCCAGGACTTGAGACTTCAGTTGATTAAGTGGCCTTTCCACAATATTATGTGCCTCCTGGATGGAGCTTCCCCAGCCATGTGCTGCTGTGCTGTGATGTGTTGAGACAGTGACTTTCTCAGTATGGGACAGCCATTGACTTCTAGTTGTAGGCTGCCTTCTTCCCTCAGCGTAACACAGGATCGCTATTATTTTCTGTATACCGTGATTTCAAAAAACCTTGGAAGCACAGTCCTAGCATGTAATGAAGATAGACTTGGTTAAGTCATAGAATGATTTTATTGGAAGATTACTAGGTATGTACAGCCTGTGAGTTCTGGAAATGTTTCCATGGTATGCATTCACCTACCCTCTGATACCTGTATCCATTTTCTTCTAAGAAACCACCCCTCCCCACATCTGTGTGGTCCCTGGAAGCCAACTAACAAAAACCTCTGACCCAGGTTGGAGGTGTGGGCCTTAGCAGGTCTGTGTGCTGTGTCTTCTTGTCATGGTGATTGGCTCCAGAGTGGTCATGGATTCCATCAGAGCTAACCAAGTCTCATGAGACATTCTCTGTGACTTTTGGGAAAGAGAATATTGCTACCTTTCTAGAACTGAACCAGGAAGCATGCAGACTGGAGCTCCTATCACCATCTTGACATCTCCTGAAGCTGATACTGGAACCAAGGAGAGCTGAGGGATAAACTGAGTCCCGCTGATATAATTTGATGTCAAACTGCTTAAAAAAGTCAAAACTAATTCTATAGTGTTATATAAACCAATAAATTCTCCCCTTTCCTTAAAATAATTGGCTTAGATTGTTGTCATAAAGCCTAAAGAATCCTAATATATTTCTGG
This sequence comes from Ursus maritimus, assembly GCF_017311325.1. Lineage (NCBI taxonomy): Eukaryota > Metazoa > Chordata > Mammalia > Carnivora > Ursidae > Ursus > Ursus maritimus. The sequence goes on along the minus strand of NW_024425563.1, from coordinate 63,702,343 downwards.
TCAAGCAAAAAAAAAAAAAAAAAAGAAAAGAAAAGAAAAAAAAAATCAATGGCACTTTTTCCAAATGATTCAAATTTCTGATTTGTCACTTTAAAGGCCTGTGGAGATCGGAGAGATTTAGAAACGAATACTCCAATTTGATCCCATTTCTTTCAGCTTAAGTATTTTTTTCCTACCTTTGAAAGGGTGATTTATAACTTATGAGTAAAACCTATCGGTATATGAAGTTTTACATAAACTTTGAGTTTCCAAAAGGTGCTTGTTTCATGATCAGTTACCTATATCAATTCAACAAATAATTATTGTTTGACACTGAACTAGGCTAAGAATAAGGCATCATCCTTGCCATCAAAAATTTTGTCATTCAGTTGGTAGAAAAGATACATTATTGTGTAGAGAAAAGCAAGTACTAGTCAACATATTTAACTAAATATGATATGAATGTCGCGGGGTAAGTCAAAGAAGGACAAGGTCACCAGAGATTGAAAAATGGCAGTCACCATGAAAAAGGCAGGGATGGGGTCATTTCTTTAGGTTTGGGCAGATGAAGAGGAAGAAGTTTCTCCAGGAGCTGAAGCATAGCACATTCAAGGACTCAGAGATGGGAGAGAATGTTGAGTGAGGAAGGTAGGGACTCGACAGGGCAGGCTGTGGCAGAGGAGTAGGGTATGAGAAAAAATAGCTTGGAAATTTCCATCTAGCATTACTTTTGAGAACAACTTTGGAACGAAGAACTTTGCTTAGAGTTTGTTTTGAGAAACAACATCACAACAACCCTTTTGAGCACTTACACACACATGGCATTAGGTTAAACATTTCATAGGGGTTATCTCACTTAATATTAGTACTTTTGAAGTAGATATTATTGTTGGCTACATCTTAAGCAGAGTTGTATGTGTTTATTAAGGCTGTAGGTGGTTAAGACAGAACAAACCCAGGTCAGTCTGCCCCTGAAATTCATGCAGTTTCTCTGCTCATGAACTTCTCTCTCCTTTCTAAGATGAGCGGAGCAGTCACTTTGCACAAGCAAGTTGATGATAGTGTTCTGCATGGCTCAGTGAGTATTCATATTTTTGGTAGGTTTAATATTCAGAGTTACTATCTACAGATTCTTCGAATGACTCGATTTCAAGCATTTGAAGAGCCTCTCTTTTAACATGAGATTTGTTGTTGTTTCTTCTACACTTCAAGCAAGAGAGTGAAATCTTAGAAATTAGATTCAACTAACAATTCTTGAGAACATCACAGTATCTAGGGATTGAGTATATGTACTTGTGTCATTATTATTTCATTTTTTTCCCCAAAAAGCTGGGAAGGTAAGTGTCATTATTCCCACTATACAGACAATAAGACTGAGAGTAAAAGTAATTAAATACCTTGCCTACAAAGGGCATGTAGTTAGTGTGGGCAGAGCTGCGACTTGGATTCAGGCCCCTTAAAGTCCAGTTCTTTCCCACTACTTTAGGTCAACAATGGCTGAAGGGTATATCTCTGAAATTTGGCATTTGGATTTATTACTAGTTAGTATGAAAATTCAAAGTAATTATTGAATATTAGTGATGATTTGATGGAGGTTAAGCCTTTTCCAAACTATAAGTTTGGATTTCTCATTTGTCTTGTTATTTTTTTCTAGGGTCTATCAGTAAGTCAGATAACACGTATTTATTGAGTACCTATTATTAGGCGAATATATGCATCAACTTAAAAAGGCCTTTGTGTGTACTGTACACTAATGGAACTTAAAATATGGTTGAGGGACAAGGTGGAAAGTTACACAAGAGTACATAAAAGGCTAAATAGTTTGATGATGAGTAATCTATGAGAAAATATTAAACAACTGTTGTGGGACACAACATTTGACTAATTGCCAAGTGAATGATAACACATGCATATTAAGGACTATGAGTTCAGAAGAAGAAAATAATTGTAGGCACTGGAGTGGTCTGGAGAAGAAGCTTCATGAAGGAAGTATTTGAACTAGGTTTTTGAAAGTAGGACTTGAAGAGGTGACAATGTCCTGAAGTCAGGAAGAGTAAAAGTAGAGAGATAGGGAAATACACTGTGTACTCCAAGAAATAGTTTGTCTGAAATCAGGATTTAAAAAGGCGAGCAGCATAGGGATGAAACCATAGAAGTGGGTCAGGACCAAGTTGAGGAGCTCTTAAAAGGAAAACTAAAGGGTCTGGATTTTATGATGCAGGAGGAATGGTGGTAGGGAGGGGTTTGTGTAGAGGGTTGGGAACAGGGAAGCTTTTAGCAAAGGAATTAAAGCATAAGGAGAGTAGAGAGAAAGATTCATTTGGTATATAAAAGATTGGGAAAATTAGGTGGCATAAAGGGGACCAATTAGAAAGTGATTGGAACAGGCCAAGCCTCTACAAGTTATAGGGGAAAGAGGTAAAAGAGAAATGATATTTCAAGGAAACAATCAGATAAATTTAGGTTATCTGGCATTTTCTTAGACAAAGTAAACTCTTATGAAGAATAAACAGGAAGAAGGGAGTAAAAAGAAGATCAAAGAATAGGATAATCAAATATAACTTCAACCTATGAACTGTGATTGAGTCATAGTTTAACAAAATAAATGATAGGTATAAGAGCCATTGGGGAGGAATCAGGCTACTTTTTCTTTCTTTTTTTAAAAAAAGATTTTATTTATTTATTTATTTGAGAGAGAGAGAAAGTGTGAGCAGGGGGACCGACAGAGGGAAAGGGAGAGAGAGAATCTCAAGCAGACGCCATGCTGAGTGTGGAGCGCATCGCGGGGCTTGATCTCACAGCCCTGAGTTCATGACCTGAGCCGAAATCAAGAGTTGGACACTCAACCAACAGAGCCACTGAGTGAGGCTATTTGAATGTGGACTGAATTTTAGGTAATATTAGCATTTTATTGTTAATATTTAGTTGTGATAATGATATTGTGGTACTATAACAAAGTTTTTATTCTCAAGAGATGTGCGATGTGTGCTGAGAAGTCTCATGATTATCTGCCCCTTTAAAATTGCTGGGCACAATATATGCATATGTGTGTGTGTATGTGTGTGTAGATATATGTGTGTGTATGTGTGTGTAGATATATGTGTGTGTATGTATATATGTATATCTGTATTTGTATCTATGTCTATGTCTACATCATATCTATGTCTGTATTTATATTTATACCTAAACCCATAGCCACACTCATCCCTATCTCTATCCCTATTCCTACATCTAGATTCAGATATACAAAAAGAAAATACGATATAATAATAAAAATTATTAAATCTAGTTTGTGGGTACAAACTGTACCCACTCTGTTAGTCTTTTAATTTTTCTATATGGTGAAGACTTTTATAATAATAATTGAGCCAGAGAGAAGTGGGAGAAATAGGTCAGGCTTTGGAGCCTAAAGCAGAAGCAGTAGGAGTAGAAAAGGAGCAGATGTGCAAGGATAATTGGTAACACTGGGTGATTTGTTTAACTCAAAGCATCAGAGGACTCTCTTAAGCATGAGTCTTGGCGTTAAGGCCTTGCTGAAGGGATGTCATCACATTTTGTACTGAGACAGGAAAGTTTTCAGAGGAAGTAGATTGGGGGGAGAATACATATGCAGTTTCAGAAGGGGTTAGTTTCAAGTGGATCTGAGCTTTCCTGCTGAACACTTGCTGGAGGAAGGTGGCCCAAGTTCTGGCCCTGAGGAAATCTGGGCTAGAGATGGCACTTTGCCATTCAGCCACAGAGGGTGATGACTGAAATTGTGGAATTGGATGAAGGTTTTGAATAAAGAAGTTTTTGAAAGGAAAACTGACAACAGCCTCGAGAAATGCCCATGTTTAGGTGGTGGAAGGAAAAAGTGGTGCCCGCAAAGCAAACAGAGCAGGCCAAGTCGGAAGGAAATCACTTATTAGCATATGGAGAAATTGAGGAAGGACATGAGAGTCAAGGGAGGCCTTCCATAAATCTTTTTGAACAGATGAATGAATAGAGTTTTACAAAGAAGTGAAGGTTGTCAAAATAAAAAGATATAGAACAGTCAAGAAAATTGGAAAGTGAAAAAACAAAAGGTAGTTAAGAGGTTTAAGAGACCATTTTTTTTAAAGATTATTTATTTATTTATTCGACAGAGATAGAGACAGCCAGCGAGAGAGGGAACACAAGCAGGGGGAGTGGGAGAGGAAGAAGCAGGCTCATAGCGGAGGAGCCTGATGTGGGGCTCGATCCCACAACGATGGGATCACGCCTTGAGCCGAAGGCAGATGCTTAACCGCTGTGCCATCCAGGCACCCCTAAGAGACCATTTGTAACTTAGGCTAGAGGTTTACATAAGGATGTGTGACAGTCCATTGGGGAAACACAGGTCAGCATCAAGAGGAGGAGAAACTGAGTCGAAGAAGGCTCCTCCATGCAGTCTGTGAATAAAAAAAAAATAAAAAAATAAAAAAATAAAAAAAGCAAAACAAAAACAAAACCTGGATTCAAGTCATGACTCTTTTTTTTAATTTTTTGAATTTTATTTATCTATTTACTTATTTATTTATTATTTTTTAAAATAATATTTATTTTGTTATATTAGTCACCATACAGTACATCCCCAGTTCTTGATGCAATGTTCCATGATTCATTACTTGCATATAACACCCAGTGCACCATGCAGTATGTGCCCTCCTTAATACCCATCACCAGCCTATCCCACCCCCCCCACCCCCCCAAAGCCCTCAGTTTGTTTCTCAGACTCCACAGTCTCTCATGGTTCATTCCCCCTTCTCTTAACTCATAAAAGATTTCCCTGGGCTTCAATTTTTGTTTCTCTAAAAAAGTGATTGGACTGAGTGTTGTTCAGTATTTCTTCCAACATACATTCTATTGGCCTTTCTATTAAGGAAAGAAATAGTATTTAGACAGGACTAGTTGAAGTTCCATATTATAGAGTCATTTCAAGAATCCTGTGTGTCACAATTGTGTTGGCCATTGAGGCCACATGTAGAATAGAAACATCTTACTCTTTTTTCAACCTCACTGATATATAATAAATTATTGGAGTTGTTAATAAATATATCCATATAATATTTTGATACAAACAAAATGTAACTTGATTGAAAAGCAAAACTGTGTTTTAATTTTATGTTTCCAATATTAAATTTTTTTTTTTAAGAGTTAAGGAACTGTCATGGGTGGCATCAGTAGCTATTTCTAATAGGAAGTTAGTGGGAAGACCTCCTCAAAACTCAGTATGTTTTCCCTGCCCCATCATAAACTTTTCTAAATCCTATTAGGTCCATATATGCAGAAAAGAATTATGCAGACAGTACCATTCTACTTAAATGACCGACCTGGAATGATACATGCCTTTCCTGGTCAATTAACTGCTGCTAGAGCTCTCAGGGAGTAGAAGAAATGCTGTGGAACACAGTGTCAAGTAGACTATAAAACACATGAATTACAGATCTTCTGAAGAGGATAGCATTGCCTTAGAAATCTACTATCTCCCTCCTTTTAACTCTATGGTTCCCTATTTCTCAGAACACTTACCAGAGACTTGAACAGAAACTGGCTCATAACCAGTTTTCTTAACAAAGCTTTCAGATCTTTGTTATCACAAAAAGAGATAAAAAGTCTGAAATCTTCCTTAAGATCCAGGCATCATCTGCTATCCTAGATCAATGTCAAACTAAAGATTTTTGGAAAGGATTTTGGCAACGTGCAGTTGTAGATTAACCCGCATTCCATTAGATAAGTGACATACTGAGGGATTTTAAACCTTGAGTCAGAGGCCTGGGCTCTGATCTTGAGATGACTGATTTTCTCTATGACCTTCAGTTAGTTGCATAATCTTTTGGTCTGTGAATCAGTTATCTTATTCGTGATATATGGACACTGTTTTTCTCCTGGTTGGTTAAGTAATCCTATAGGAAATACAGGGTGCTGTTATTTCTCATGTTTGGGGGAGATCCATTTTTTCTTCACCTTTTGCTAACCTTTCTCTTTTAAGCAAACCAGACTTGACTGGCAAGCAAAGAATGCATTTACCTGATGAGGAAAGTCAGTCCTGAAAAGAGGGAGAAACTTGTGGGAAGGGACGTGCTAGCATCTACATCATACTGGGTGTGGTGCAGCATGGTAGGACATGCATAATGGGTCACACAAGTTTGGGTCCTTGTCTCTGATATAACCTATAATTTTGTTGAATTTCATGGACCATAAATATGACATTTCAAAGGAATATACTCATTACCATGTGGTTTACTTTCTTTTTGGCAACTTCTAATACTTGCCCTACTCCAGGTCCTTCCTTCTGCTGAGGGTAACTTGCCCCACCCAGCTTGGTCCCCAGGACTTTTTCACTGCCCTGGTGGACTCCTGAGCAAGCACTTGGGTTGTTATCTTTTTTATTTAAATGACTCTTTACAATGACTGATAAAGAAGGTTTTATGAATACACTTTGCCAGTACTTTGTGGCAAACTAGTATTACACTCAGGTTTGAGGCTTCAGGTCATACAAAACTAACGTGCTCTTTAATTATCCATTTTGCAAGTTCGAAGTGCTACATGTGACTCTTCAAGATCAGATTCACAATTATGTCTCCCATTCTTCCTACTGTCATACTCCTCTCGGGTTTTTGGTTTTAATAACAGCAAACTAGTAATTCCCCAGGTGCAATGTGGTGTTTATCATCCCTAAGCCATTATTCATACCTCCCTTATTCTTGGGATGCTTTTCCCACACTCTGCCCACTTAATTTCTATTCATCTTGTATAACTCTGCTCAGACTTTCTTTTTCTCTGCGTAGCTTTCCTCACCTCCTCACTGCCTTCCTCAACTGGACTAAGGGTTTCTCTGTACATCCTCTTAATATCCTGTAACACTTCTCACTCTACACCTCCCATCTTGTTTATATTTCCTTTTATGTATGTTATCTCCATTAGATAATGGTCTCCTTGAGAACATGAGTAGGATTTTCTTAATCATTGTATTCCAGTACCTTGTCCAGTGTTTTGTACATCGTGTATGATTAATACATATTTAGGTGAATTGGCCTGCCTGGAAGGAAGAATAAAATTGCTGATTCATGCAAATTTTCATGTATACTTAGTGTCCCAACAACTATTATTTGGGTAGCTGGGGACTCATGTGTGATCTTGGGTAAGGTAACAAGGGAATGTTCATTGGATGAAATGAAGCAGGACCAGAAACCACGTGTTTATGTAGAAATAAAGGTCCTATGTTGATAAGCAAGTAGATACGGGAGGGGGAGATAGTCTCAGGGGAAGCTGGCAATGAAATAAACTTAATTATGCAATATACATTCTTCAGCTAATATCTTATATAAAACACAGAAAAGACTTCCAGGCCTCCAATGCTCCAAATCACCGTGTCAGCAGCAGCATCATTCCTGGCTCTTTGAGTAGCAGGATTATAGGGGAGAGTGGCCTGACACTAGTAGGCAGATTGCCAAGGGGCTGGGAGAGGTTACTGAAGCATTTTATTACTGACACTGAAGAAATGATTATAGATCTTGAAGCAAGAGAACCTACCATACCGTGGCAATGAGATTCATTGGTTTCCAGAGAGTTGCATTTTGACTTTAAAAAAAAGATTTTTAAAAATGATAGTCAAATGCACTTCAATGGATTAAAAAGAATAACCATTTTAAAAGTGGAAGTTTTAAAAGTGGAAGCTGCTAGAGAGTGTGTTCAAATCCATGCTTCTTAGCAACCAGACCAGAATCACCCAGAAAAGAAAGCTAGAGCTATAATAATAATAATAATAATAATAATAATAATAGCCTCTTTGGTTCTCTAGAGAATATAAAGGCATATTAGAGAAAAAGAACCACTTTGAGATCTTTAGATGAAAGGCACAGTGTGGGTATAAAGTATTTTTTTAAAAAGAGAAGGACAGGAAGAAGTGATGTCCAGACTGGATCAGTTATGTTGGATATATATAAGAATAATTGCCAAAGTCAAAATGAGAGAAGATTATGACAACTAGAATTATTATAGTGTTCAGAAGTTATTATTACTCTTTATTATAATGGATATGATTTTTTACCCCTGAATCAAAGTAAGGGAAATATAAAGAGAGAATATATGGATGACTTGGCAACTTGAGAATATTTCCTCAAAAGGTTTTCGCAGAGAAGTGAGATGAAAAGGTGCAAATAAAAACGTCACTAATGTGTTAGAGTTAATGTCATCTATCTTCAGACAAAATTTCAGTGAAATTCTACACAAGTACTTGGTTCTTAGTGATTCAAAGATGTAGAGAACATTGGGAGCATGTATGCATAGTTCTTTGCTAATTTAAGGTCAGAAGAATCATCATAAATAAAACAGAAAAGAGAGAAGAGAAGAGAAGAGAAGAGAAGAGAAGAGAAGAGAAGAGAAGAGAAGAGAGGAAAAATAACTCAAACCCTGAAACAAACTTTTTTTTTTTAAGAGGAAAACCAGTGGCAAGAATGTCATTTCTGATTGAAAAAAAATTTACTAGTTAAGCTAGAACTTTCATTTCCTCTGATTTAAATGAGCCCTTTTTGCGTATGTGTAAAGAAAGAGGAGGATGGGGTATGAAAGCAGGGATTCTATTCATGCACTAGAAATGATGTATACATTATCTTCAGGAAGACTCAAGTATGTTCCTGATTGATATACATAAAGATTGATATATTTTTAAAAAGAAAGAAAGAAAGAAAGAAAGAAAGAAAGAAAGAAAGAAAGAAAAAGGAAGGAAGGAAGAAAGAAAGAAAGAAAAAGAAATATTTTCTGAATAAACAAAGAACCTAAGTTTGGAAAGAGAATGTGTAAATTTAGCAGAGATTGGATGGCTTGCTTAGAACAGACTGTGGTGCAGTTGTTATCCGTTGAGGTTATTTTATGATGGCTGCATTTTCCCTTGAAGCCAGACCCCATATGGGGTAGGATGACAAAAGCCTCATATATCTCACTATCATTAGGCTAATGAGATTGGTCAAGGCCACATGCATTCTAATTCTTGGCAAAATTTAAGATAAATCTAGTAAGCCATTCTAATAGCTTTGTGCTGTTTTGGGGAAGATAAAGTAAAAGAACTAAGCAGTGAACTGATGCAAATCTTCAAGTGCATGAGGTTCTATTTCAGAAATACTGTTGCATTATCAAAATGATTCTAAGTTTATTATTTATCTACATGATTGTAGAATTTTATGATCACAGATAAAAATTTTAATCAGATGTTTATGAAAATCCAATATGGAAACAGAAAACATTATGCAACGATTATTTCTTAAGCATTCCTTTTACACACAAAAGCTTCCAGTTTAAAAAAAAAAAAGGTAAGAGTTTTGAAGATTATGATGCATGGATATTGAAAATAGGTTTGATTACTTTGGAAAGTTTATTTTTGAACTGAGGCCAACTTTTGGAAATGATAGCCAATTTATAATTGCTAAAAAAAAAGTTGAATTAGAAGGAACCGTAATGAGTACTTTCTGATGTAAGGCTTATAATAACTTCTGTGCAGTTGAAGTAGGTATCATTTCATTTAAAATCTTTGGATAGATTTTCATAGCTAGTTAAAAATAATGCAAACTCATTTTAACTTTGTTGTGTTAAAATAATATTGTGAGCTGTTATGTGGATAATTCATTGAAATTACTGAAATTGTTTTTTATATTGGTAGGTAATAACTACATAGTACTTTCTATAAAGTAGAGGTCACTGGTGAAAAATGTTCAGATTGCTGTCCAAAGGCTGAAGTTATGATACAGTGCAGAGCAACACCCAGTAATAAATGAAATTATAATCTGCCGTATATTACAAATGAGTCAATTTAAAGCCATGTGTGGGACTCTCTAAACACAGTTGTAGCTACACAGACAAAGTGAAGTGGAGAGTTTAGAAATTATCTGGTACATTTATCAGCTTAGGCAGTCACTGTGGATAATTTAAGTCCTACAACTCTTCTTCTCCCTGAGAATTAGGCATTTTTGGCCTGAATAACCTATATAATGGCCTTAAATTTATATAGCTCTTTTCCTGATTTGGCTGTAGTGTGCTAAGGAAGCCAAGATGGATGGGTTGGTGAATATTTCCTTCCCCACATTTTATCCCTAGGTCTTAGAAAAAATATATATATACTATGAACTTCTCCAGAACAACTCACGTTGTACGTCTTACTGATGGTAGTTCAGTAGCATCATATCGACACAATATTATTATAATAGATTCAATTAGAGAGTGACATTATAGTGCTGGGCCCTGTGCTCATTAAGAGACTTCACATAGAAAGTCGTTCCTACTAAGAAATTTTCTAAAATTGTAAGGGTTGAGTTAAATTCAATTCAATACTGAACGAAAAGCCCATTGAAGCATTACAATTGTACAGTGTTTTGTAATTACTCACTATTCTCAAAACATTTAATGCTGCATTTTGCACCTAGTACTGGATGTTGTTCCAAATGCAGGGCATCCCCATGAGTGCTCCAAGATTTGACCAAGGAAAACAACAACAAATGAATATTTTGAGGAAGATACTAACAGAACTAAAACAGAACCAGACATTTCGGGGTGATATTTATAAAAATATTTTATAAACATAGGTAATAAAATCCATTAATGTTCTCAGTAAATTGTCATTTTACCGGCAAAAGAAATATGCTCAATCTAATTAAAAATATTGAACTAGTTTTTATAAGTCTTGAATTTTTCAGTTCTCTTCTTGCATGTGTTGTTAATGATCCAAACAAAGTCAAATGATTGAAGATCATGCATAATTTGACTTCATCTTATTGTTTTAAAGTACAAATGCAGGGATTTTTTTCCAACATACCATTATTAACAGAATTAGTGTTATTTCAACTTTTTTACTTTCAATTGCTTTGCTTTGATTTGTTGTTTTGTCAGTAGTGTGTCCATGAAATACCACACACAAACAATTTAACAATTTCACTCATCCCGATGTTAAGTTATTCACAAGTACTATGGTCAACATCCATAGGGCCGTGGATTATTGCATATTCCAGGTAGTAACTCATTTTAATTCTATTCCATTCTTTTCTAATGTTTTCTTCTTAGAAGCAAGTTATACCTTATAACTGTTGTCAAGACCTGAAGCTGAGAACCGTAATCCTTATTTTTAGTATGTCTTTTCATTATTTCAAATATATTTGATAAAGATGGTTATTGCATCTTTCATAGCACACACGGTTTCAGTCCCCTCGTCTGACAAAGAACACTGTTATATGTGTGTACGTTGTAGGATATTCTTTAGTGAGCCCTGAGATACCGACAATACTGATAAAGAGACTCATGTAAGCTCTGAGACCTTATGCTTTCGTTCAGGGAGTTGCCATCAGATGGCTGTGGCAAACTCGAAAATTGCCTTGTACTTCCTTTTTTCTCCAGGGACTGGTGGTTGGGGAAGAGGGATTTACTCATAATTGAAATTTTTGTCTTCAAATTAATCTCTTCATTTAAAATAAATATATTGAATTAAGATAATCTCTTTATGATGACTAAGCAAAGAATTTTAGCTTGAAGCAAGATTTAAGATATAAAACATCTCACACTTCATTCAATGTATTTTTTTTAAAGATTTTATTTATTTAGTTGACAGAGACAGCCAGCGAGAGAGGGGACACAAGCAGGGGGAGTGAGAGAGGAAGAGGCAGGCTCCCAGCAGAGGAGCACGATGTGGGGCTCCATCCCAGAACGCTGGGATCACGCCCTAAGCCGAAGGCAGATGCTTAACGACTGAGCCACCCAGGCGACCCTCACACCTCATTCAATAGTATTTTCTCTATCAAGATTGCTATCTACTTGTGTATTACTGTTCTTGATTCTGTTGTTTACCTGTTGACATATAAGTCTTATCTATAACTCTGTGTCTTTGGATCTTTTTCTCTGAAAGCTTCCCTTCTGGCTCCTTTGAGGCTTCAAGTAGCTCATGGTGTTAACTCACTCTCAAATCTCCCTTCTGAACATGAGAAGGATTTCCATGGTTTAGAATTGGAATTAAAAAGTTGAGCTCTGAAGGCTCTTAGAAATCTTTCAGTTTGTTAGATTTTTAATATACTTTTCTATAATTTTTTTGAGACATACTCTATTTAGTTGATCATTCTAGTAGACAAGTACCTAGTGATGAAAAGGAAACATAGCAGATATATTTTGGGGAAGCTTCTTTACTACTCTATGAAATATTACATCATTTGGCCGTAGAAGTATGGCTGATTCTTTTTCAAATTGCCATGGATTCATGTGTCTAGTATGTGGAAGACTAGTTAATGGTATTTTACAGACATTATCAATGATGAATCCATGCACTTCCACATGCAACCCAACAACTCACATGAACTCAATTAATAGTGATGAAGTTAATATAATCATAATGTATTATTAAAATAAGAATAACAGCAAGTGAAAGCTGCAGTCCACTCAAGACATTCCTGTTTATGATCTGCAACAAAGCTTCCTTCCCTAAAATTGTGAGAATATGAAAGCATATCCACATTGTACCCCAGTGCTGTGTGACAACCAAATTTAATAGAATACTTAATTTCAGCCTCAGTAAGCTCTAGTAATGTACCAACATTTGTTTATGAATTCCAAACTTTAGAAACATTTAATAAACCATTCAAGAGGATATTTAGTAGCTTTCAGTAATTTGTAAAAACAGATTTCCAGCCAATTACCCATAGGAACTGAGGAAAGGAGTTGTAATTTTATAAGGTCCATGGCTCATCAGGCTGGCCCTGTGTGAGCTGACAACAATGCACATACTTGACAATTACTGTTTTGTTTGAATGCTCTTCTTCTTCTTCTCCTTTTTTTTTTTTTTAAGATTTTATTTACTTGAGAGAAAGAGAGTGGTGAGGGGAGGGACAGAGGGAGAGAGAGAAACAGACTGAGCAGGGAACCCCACTCAGGGGCTGGATCCCAGGATCCCAGGATCATGACCTGAGCTGAAGGCAGACACTTAACCAACTGAGTTACCCAGGCACCCCTTGAATCTTCTTTTTGTAGATGAAAAAAATGAGGCCTACTAATGGAAGTGGTTTGTCAGGTTGACAAAAGATAAATATGTTTCTCTTTTTTTGCTGAAGTACATGCTTAAGAATCTGAACTTTTAGGTTGTATGCTGGGCCCAGTTACCTTATTTCTTAAAAAGTTTTTGTTTAAGAGCATCTGTAAATAGGTATTTCTCCCCATAACGAAGCCATTATAGGACAATTCTGATTGTTTGAAAGTTGAGTTTGATGTTAGGCTGAAATCTATCTCCTGGTAACTTCTGTTTATTTTTCCATTTTGGGGGGTCAGAGAAAGTTTGTTTTGCTATCACACTTGTCTGAGTGTTTCAGGCCCATGACATGGGCACATCTGCATTAATTTTAAAAGTAATAAGAATGAAATTTTTTGGAGTCAAATCTTTCTTCTGCAGTTATCTGTATTATAGAAATTGTCCAGAATGTTTATTTCCAAAGAGAGCTGCTTCCCTGTTACTATGTAATTTGCTTTGAGATGGGAATGGCTCAGGAAATGATAGGGCTTATATTTATTTGCTTACCTAGTAGGAAAGCAAGCTGACACAGAGAGATCATCTTTGGCCCAAATCTCTGATAATTTTCTCAAGACTAAATATTTGAGAACTCCAGAATTTAGAAATTCCAACTCCTTCACCAGGCATTTTTGAAGTGCTTGAATACTGAATAATTTCTATGTAACTTTCTATCACATGTAGCAATGACTCTTTTGCTCCTACCATCAATATATTTTCAGGTAGCACAAACAATATTTTGATGATGTAGTTCTAATATTGGGGATTTGTTAAAATAGTGATCTGCAATAATTTTTGTCAAAAGCAGTCTAGAAGTCTTATCTATCATAAGCAGTCAACCAGTGGGCAGTTTTTCAAGAGGTAACCTAAAGTGCTGAATAAGACTTGCAAATAGGAAAAAAAGTGCTATATCACTGAGGTAGAGGTAAATTCAGAGCTCCGGTGCTATTTGTATTTCTTCAAAGGTTATGGGAATGACAGCTATTAGCAGGCTGAAGGTACAATTCTTTAAGAACTAATACACAACAGTCTTCGCTGCCTTTTGCCCTAAAATCTCACATCACATTTTATTTAGTTAGACAGCTATTGAACTCAAAAGAACTTTGGAGTTTCTTTCAAGTTTCTTTTTCTACCTTTCTTTTTTTGGTGTTATAAATACACTGAATCTCTTGGGCACCATTTGAATTATTCTGTTAAATTCTACAAGATCTTAGTAATTGGTTTCTGGAACTTCTCCTATTATGAAGACCACTGATATATCTTAAGGGCAAAGCCATGGTCATAGAAACAAGAAAATAAGGATGTATTAAGATAAATAATTTGGATGAAGAACCATTGCTCAATTATCTACTAAAATGTTGGAGAATGTAGCAACATTGGGTCTGAATTTATTTGTAGTATTTAAATAAATAAAGTAAAATATATTTAAAAAATCAGCACCTTGTGGAAATCATATTTAGTTCTACTGAATTGGGGTTTTTTTTGGAAGCATTTGTCTTAAGTCTTTAACTAATGGAAACGTAGATTTTTTTAACAATTAAAAAATTGCCCAACTGAGTTTAGGATATCTACAATTGCAACTGAACAGGTTGCCCAGTTGTTTCAATTAACTGGTAGAGTTTTAAAATGTGTATTAATTGGGGCACCTGGGTGGCTGAGTCATTTGGACCTCCGACTCTTGGTTTCAGCTCAGGTCATGATCTCAGGATTGTGGATTTGGGTCCTATATAGGGCTCCGCCCTCCAAGAGAGGAGTCTGTTTCAGATTCTCTCTCACCTTCCCTCTGCCCTTCCCCCTGATTGTGCACACACGAGCATGCTCTCTCTCTTAATGAATGGATAAAATCTTAAAAAAATTTTTAAATAAAAAATAAAATGTGTATTAATTTTATCTCTTCCATATTAAAAAGTATGATTCTTTGAGAGACAGAGAGAGAATCCAAGGAACATGAAACTTAAAACTGTTTCTTACTTATATCCGCTGAAGGTCACTTTATCCAAGGGTAAGGCTTTTCTTTCTCTTTTATTTTTTATTGAAGTTGGACTGCAGCCTGCATAGACTTTCTTTTTCCTTTAAAGATACGTTTTCTGCCTAATTGTGCCCAGCTTCATTTACACTCTGAAAAGGATTGTGTTTGAGCTTATAGACTCAGGAGACTCTTTCACTCAATAGCCAAACTCCGGCTATAGCCCTTTGGGATATTTGAGTAAATGTAAGTGAAAGCTCCTTGTGTTTGTCTCTGTGTTTCTTTTAAACAAAAGTTTAACTCAGGACACTATGGGAATATTTAAAGAAATTTATCTGTATGACTGTCTTCTAGATAAGATCTGAAAAAATACTTTTTGGCCTGCAAAAGTACTCATCAGTCAGCAGAATTTCCAATAGCACTTCTGATGTTTTCCAGCCACCTTCTCCCCATATTAATAGGTAAAGGAACTACATCTGCCTACTGGAGATAATGATATTCCTTTGAATTTTTCCATAAAAACCTAACAGCAAAGGATTAAAAAGAAAAGGGCAAACCAAGGATAGCAAATTGATTTCACTTCCAATGGAATGCCAGTTGCAATTATGATTGTGGCACCAATTACAGGCTTCATCTCAAATGAAGAGAATGCATTCAGTGGGAAAGCATGCTATGATTGAATTATGATGTCTGCCACAGGCATGAAGAACAAGTCCCATTTGAACATATGTTCAGTGTTGGCACATTCCACCTCTAGCTTGAATCCTCAAATCAGATTTGTATAGGCCTCTAAATAGTGACCTGTTTGGTGTTCTGATCTGCGTCATTCATCTTCTCTTAGTTTGGGCTGCTTAGGCCCAACTGAAGACTCAATCCATCAGACTCTAAGGCCATTGGATCCCTACAATAAGTGAAATGTTAGAATCTTAGTAATAACTAAAGGTTCAATAAGAGGCTAGCTTTGTTCATATAGTCTCAAGTCCCAGAACTAGGGCTATGGCTTTGATTTTATGAGCATAACCTTTGTGTTACAGCTCTATTTGAACAGCCTAGCTTCCTCTCCATTGGAACCTTGTGTATGGTACTCCAGTGGTTTTTCTGAACTACTTTGGTTTACCCTCTTTTAAGGGAGAAGAGCCTTGGCACAGACCACAGGCATGTAGCCAGATTTTACACAAAAACCAAGAAACTTTCAAGACCTCTGTCTCTGTGCATGATCCCTTAAAACCATGTCCTTCACACCTCATGTCCCTCATCTTCACTGTTGTTGGGACGGACTCGTTTCCTGGTCTGGTCAGTGAGGCTGGACTGTCTCTGGTTAGCCTGC
This sequence comes from Ursus maritimus, assembly GCF_017311325.1. Lineage (NCBI taxonomy): Eukaryota > Metazoa > Chordata > Mammalia > Carnivora > Ursidae > Ursus > Ursus maritimus. The sequence continues at coordinate 63,686,044 of NW_024425563.1, read as the reverse complement.
TTTTGCCACAAATTGATCTGCTGCTCTAATGGCTCCTTTTTGTTTAGATCTTGTGCCTTAGTTATCTTTCAGGCTTTGAACTACTCTAGCCTTTATTAATGTGTGGATTGAACTCACAGTGCCTTACATGCCTTTTGGTTCTGTTGAATTTGTTGCTAAAATAGAGATTGGTATTTCTTTTGGCTATGTGGCTTAAGACTGAAAAGAAATATGTTATCCAACTGGGTAAATATGTTAATAGGAGGGACTCCAGTGACATGATATAAGGCAAATCAAAGGAATTTATTTTAACCGTACTACTGGGTTAAAAAAATGCATTGAATAAAGTCAGCCCATACCTGGAATAGAAAACCCATTCTAGACTATCACATTAAATGACAGTCTTCTCCAAAAAATGAAAAGTCTGCTGAAGAAAATTGGAGAATTGAATATAAAAATGGATAAGGTTCAGGTAGCCGTTACTTGGGAAGAAAAAAAAAAAAAAGACTCCAACTTGTAGCAATGGAGATGAAGAACCTGGAGAGAAGAATGCTGATCTAGTGAAGCAGATGGTCCAAACAAACATGAGCTAGGAAAACAAAGCAGAAAATCTGGGAGGAGAGCCAATATCTACAGTGGACTAATAAAAGCGAACAAACATCTCGGCAACCATGTCATACAGCTAGGAACCTGAATTGGCACTACACACCTCACTGTCTTGGACATATCAGAAAAAGCAGAGGGATCACCCGTCTGTAAATGCTCACATTCACTGTGGACCAGCGATCGCTGCAGAGAGTTAGAATCTTCCTGGTGCCAGGAAGACTCTGCAGGCCTGCATACTAGCTGTGGCTGTTGCTATTTTATTTTAAATATATCAGCAAACCGAGGAATTACTCAAGAGATGTTATATTGAGAAGTCATAATCTACAGGGGGAACCTTTAAAGGAGGATTGGGAAAATGAACAAATGCCTTATTTAAGGACTGATTTTTGTATCATATTTTTCATAAATAGTTATGTTTTTTGGCTAGGTAACAGACACTTTGAGAGGTTGTGAAGAGGAGAGAGAACAACACATTAAAAACTCCTTTGCTCTGTCTGTATCGTGCTGCACATATTAATTCAATGAATGATTATTTTTTAATGTTTCTATAGTGTGATTTTACCACTGAATCCTGTAGTTAATTCTATGCAATAAAAATTCATAACTATAACCATGCTTGACTGCATTATTTTTGACTGTTTGCAGTTAATTTACTGTTCTTATTTTATAATCGTTAACATAGAAGTTAGGATCTTTGGAGATGGTCAGATCTGTACTTGAATTACTAACTTGCTGTGTGTCTTTGGACAGGTTACTTAACCTCTCTAAACCTCATCTCCAAATTGAGGATAATAATACTTATCTCAAGAAAGCATTGAAACTACAAAATGAAATATACATAGAGTGTGGAGCAAGCTATCAATAACTGATAGCTATTGACATTCTTCTTTCAGTGCTACATATACATACAAATAATCATGTAATTATTAAAATATTTCATATAAACTAAAAATGAAACCTCTAGTAACTAATTAATGATGGTATTAATAGTTTGAGGGTTCTGACTTTGATAATATCACATTATCAAACTTTAGACCTATCTAGAACTTGTTTAATTTGGGAAAAAAGAATAGTCTGATAACTACATCTATATAGGCAAATGGAGATACAAGGAATCATCTGCTAAATTGGGCCTAGCAGTCAACAGACTTTCACACCTTGACCCCAGACACTATGACAAAAGGCATGATCCTTTACTTTAGATAGATATTGCTAAATTGTTTTCCAGACAGTTGTATCAATTTGGATTACTACCAGCAGTGCAAAAAAAAGAGACTGTTGTTCTACATGCTTTTTAATTTTTGCCAATTTTGTGGGTAAAACATTGTATCTCTATCATTTCCTTAGGCATTTTCCTAATTATTAGTGAAGTTGAGCATATTTTTAATATGTTATTGGCTATTTACCTAGCTTCTATGAATTGTTTGGTCTTGTGCTTTGACTACTTTTTTTTATTCAATTATTTGTGTTTTTCTCATTGATTTATAGAAACTTTTTATATAGATATTGATTAATAATGTATATAGCAAATCCTTACTCCTGATGTTATTTGCCTTTTAATTTTTGATTATTATATATAGTCCCTAGAAATTATTACTATTTATTTCAGTGTGTCTTTTCCTGTAAGGCCTCTGGCTTTTATATCTAATTTAGGAAGATCTATTAAACTTCAAATTTAAAGACAAATCTGTATTTTAACTGCTTCTAAAGTTTAAAAAAAGTCTAGATTTTTATCTGCAGTTGATTTTTTAATATATCACAAAGAGGTCTAAATTAATAATTCAACTTAATATTTTCTCTATAAGAATATCCATTACTCCTCATGTAATTTTGAGCAGTCCAATTTCTCCCCACTCACTTGAGTATTTCATTTATTAGTATTGTATATTTCTGTGGCCTATGCCAATAACATCTTTAAATGAATATGGCTTTATGGTGTATTTCAACATAGTACGGCAGGTGCTCACTCTTTATTCTTTATTCTTTTTTTTAAGTGATAATCTCATAGAATTCTTGCTCTTTATTTATTATAAAGGTTTATTATTTTGAGAGAGAGAGAGGAAGGGGGGCAGGGAGAGGCAGAGGGAAAGAGAGAAACCCAAGCAGGCTCTTTGCTGAGCGAGGAGCCCAACTCGGGGCTAGACCCCATGACCCTGAGATCACAACCTGAGCCAAAATCAAGAGTATGCAACCAACCAACTGTGCCACCCAGGTGCCCATAATTCTTACTCTTTTAGATTATATTTAGAATCTGCTTATAAAATTCTATTAAAAAGCCTATTTAGATTAGATTAAGGTTTCAATTAATTAAAAAATTAATTAGTGAAGCTTTGACATTTTAATTATATGGAATCTGCCAGGTAAGAAAAAGTCTCTTTTTTGGCCTTTATTTTATTTTTATTTTTTAAAGATTTTATTTATTCATTTGACAGAGAGAGAGGCAGCGAGAGAGGGAACATAAGCAGGTGGAGTGGGAGAGGGAGAAGCAGGCTTCCCACTGAGCAGGGAGCCCGATGTGGGGCTCGATCCCAGAACGCTGGGATCATGACCTGAGCCGAAAGCAGATGCTTAACGACTATGCCACCCAGGTGCCCCTCTTTTTTGGCCTTTAAATACTGTTAGTTAGGTTTTCTAATTTTCTTGGTATGGATCCTTAACATTTCCAACTGCATCTATTCCTAGGCATTTGATAATTTTTTATTATTTGTAATACGGGTATCATTATTATCATTTAAAATTTGTTTTTGTTTTAATTTACAAAGAATGCTTTATATATATACATATATGTATCTACATGTATGTGTGTATAAATATATCTACATATATATATATATGTAGATATATTTTTTATTATGTTCCGTTAGCCAGCATATAGTACATCATAAGTTTTTGTTGTAGCGTTCAATGATTCAGTAGTTGTGTATAACACCCAGTGCCCGTATGTGGAACGTAAGGAATATCATTTTAAAAAATTTAAGCAATTGAACCAACTAATGTATTTAAGTATTTTTTGAAGTAATACATGTACAAAGTTTTAACATCAAATAGTACAAAATACCTGTCCTTGTATCTGGAACACTGATGTGCTGGAGACAGTTGTATGGGTCTCTTCACAACTTTGTGTTCAGGGATGACACATTGGTAGCTTTTAATCAGCCTTGGCGGGAGTGCCACGGAAATTGGCACATGCTACAAATTAGGGTTTGGGTTTTTTTTCCCAGAGAACATAATTTTAGACATTTACCAGTCTACCTCTGGATCAACAATACTGCACTCCAGTTCCCACCCCCAGAAACAAGAATTTTCAATATTTTTAGCAGTTTCTTTGGCTATGTATGTTTCTAAATATCATGCTTTACTGGTAAGATTTTGTTGTCATTGTTCATTGGTTAGGATTGTCTTTCATATTTACTTTCTACCCAGTGTGATAAGAATTTCACTTTCTTACCTGGTCCCACTCCTTCCCACCCCATTACAGTTATATGACATTTTAAGTTAATTCACTATTCAGGCACATCATTATGACTATGCTAATATTTTTCACATGAGCTGTATTACATTCTGTGACTTTGTTTCCATTCTTATACAACATTTTTTGTCCTTATTCTAGTAAATAATTCTTATTTTTCTCTGCCTAGTTTTTTATAAATCTCCTACACTCACAAACAAATATGTGAAACTCCTCTCAATAAAGCAAACACATCAGTTAGTTAATATTAGTTTGATTTCCTTTCTCTTGGACACATTCCTTCTGGAGCCCTCTAACTCTGGTTCCATTCTGTTCTCTAGTTCTACAGTGTAGCTGCCATCCATGGGCTTTCCTTCAACATCATCTGGGAATGCCTTTTACTTCTGTCCACTAGGACTTCTCTTCCTTGGGCTAGTCCTTTATTTTGAAGCATTCTCAGTTAGCTTCCTTTAAATTTTTTTTCTGAGACTTTGCATGACTGAAAGTTCTTGCCTCATAATTTTTTGATGGTTGAACTGAAGATAGCATTCAATTTGGAATCCTTTATGCCTTGGAGTTTTAAAGACATTGCTTTATTATCTTATAGCTTCCAATGTTGTTTTTAAAAATCTGATGCCATTCTCATTTCAAATCATTTGTAGGTGGCCCCTTTCATTCTCTCTGGAAAAGTTTAAAATCTTTTTTGTTTTATCCTGGGTATTCTTAAATCAAAATGATATGCCTCAGGTGGACATTTTTTCCTTGATTTGGTAGGTTTTTTGAGAGGGGGAGTGCATGACTGGTCCCCTCTGAGATTTATTAATATTTTTAAATTGGTTACTAATAATATATTGAAGAGCTTTTTTTTAAAATTGTTCTTTAGTTGGCCACTTGATTGAAGATTTTTACTCAAGTTTTCTGTACATTTTCTTGGATAGTCTAGGTAAGCAATACTATCATCAACAAATATTAACTTTTTTCCTCTTTTATTTCCATATTTATTCTTCATGTTTTCTTGTCTTATTTCATTGGCTAGGATATCTAAACCAATGGAGAACAGTAATTGTAGTAGTAGGTATTCTTTTCTTTTTTATGACTTTAATGGGATGTTCCTAATATTTTGCTATGGAGGTGGGGGCATATATATTTCAAGTTGAGGAAGTTGCCTTCCATTCCTAGCTTAGAATGGTCAACATCAGGAATAAGTGTTAAGTTTTTGCTAATTTATTTTGGCATCAATTATATATATACACACACACACACATAAAATGTATATATAGATATGTATACATATATAAAATTTTGCATTCTTGGATAACTCATTTAAAGCTGTGAGGTATTATTTTGTTAAGAAACTGTTGGATTGTTGCTAATATGTTTTTTAGGAATTTCATACAAATCCAAAATGGATATTCTGAGACATTTTCATGCTTTTCTCCTCCTGTTTTACTATCAGTTACGGTAGCTTGAGAAATTTTCTGGCCAACTTTCTGTTGTTAATCTGAGAATTTGACCAGTTTATTTAAATATCACTTGTATGAATTTATTGAGATTTTTAAGTAAGCCTAATACATGTTCAAATTTTATAATTATTACAAAGGACAATTGGCAACATGTGTAATTTCTGTCACATACAAAATTTATATGTCTACTTATTATAAGCTTATTGATTGATTATTATTAAAATGACTAAAATTGTATTTGGGGTACTTTATTGTTTTTATGTAGAGGTATATTAATTTGGTTATAACTTCTGAAAGTATCTTCTAATATATCCAGAAGTGTTAACTTTGAATGCTATGTTGATCTACAAAATTTAAACCTCTATGTGGATTATGTCTTTTATTAATATCAATATACGTATTCTTTAATTTAATGCTTTGGTCTTGTACCACTATCACATTTTATCTGAAAATAATAATATGTGCTCATAAAAGGCTTTCTTTGAGGTTCATAGACAACAACAGGCTGAAGTCTGTGGGTAAAATTTGGTATATTTCACTTCTGGGCTTTACATACTACTAAGTTATCTCCTTGCCCTTTGAGGAAGTTTGATTTGTTTTTCTCTCTGGCCTGGATATCTAGGCTAAATGCCCTCTCAGGGAAGATTTTCCTTTGTTTGGAAAGTAATTCTTAAGGTTTTATCCTGGGAAGCAAATGATGGTATTTCTAGATGCTTTGTTTTTTGTCTTGGAGAACGAAAGCCAATATTGGCACAGAAGGAACTGTTTGACTGATGGTCTTTTAATTAATTGTCCCAGGATTGTCCTCTTTGAATTTGCTGACTCAGCTTGCTTTCTCTGGAGCTCCTTTGGGAAGAAAGGTTCTCACCTTGGCAATTGCCTTTTTTTCAGGCCATTTGGGTTGACAGTTTTCTCACTGTGATTTCTGTTTGTTTGATGCATCATTATTCTCTCTTCTAGAAATCTTTATTCTGGTTTGTTTATGACATCCTTTCTTCTTGATGACTACAGTTAGTGTTGAATTGTTTTCTTAGGGCCTTTTTTTTTTCCTGCCATGTTGGAATTTATAAGAAGATTTGTGCCAATCTGCTATCTTGAATTGATCTTGTTACATGCTTTAAAAGACTAGGATTTTAAAAAATGAATATGAATTATCTAAAATATGTAAATATAAGAAATACTATGATAATTACCCTCCTCTCAAAGTGGTACCCTCAATCTTAAATTTGTACAAGTTGCCTTTAGTAATGATTTTATACTATCTGTTTTTATCTCTAAACACTATATCTAGTTTTGCATATTTTTTGTACTTTACATGAATAAAATGTCATCTTGGCAGTTTATGTTTTTGCTTAACAAATTGTTTGAGAGATTCATCCGTATTGATAAGTGCAGTTCTAGTTTGTCATTTTTGCAAATGTAAAGTGTTTTGCTGAATGAAGATCATGCTTATTCTCTTATTGGTGAACATCTGAGTGATTTCTGGATTTTTTTTTATTAGAATCAATACTGGTATGATTCTCTGACTTTTCTCCTAATGCACATGTGGCAGAATTCTTATAGTTTCTATCGGTAGGATTAAAGTGGGTGGATAATGAGATGCACGTCTTTGATTTTGTTAGATAAAATTTCCCCCCAAAGGTTGTATCTATTACATTCCCAAAATTCCTTTACAAAAGTTTGCAAGCTCTGTATCCTCAGCAACATTTTCAGGTTTTTACATTTCTGAAAATATGTTGCACATAAGGTTCTCTTTCATTTGCAGTTTTTTTGATTACTAATGAGGTTGAGTATCTTTTCATATATTTTTTCATATTCCTTCTGTAAAATCCTTCTTCATATCACTTGCACATTTTATTGGCTTTTTGTCTTATTAATTTATCTGTAGGATTTATTAAAATGAGGTTTAGATATCAATCCTTCCTTGATGATATGTATTGAACATCACATCTACCACTAATATATTCCCTCTGGTTTTTGATTCATCTTTTAATTTCTTCAATCATTTTCTTCATGGTTTGTGTTCTTTGTGTCTTCTTATGGCAGTCTTTCCTTATCTTGAAATCTTAAAGTTGCTCTCATATTTTCTTCTACAAGTGTCAAGATTTTATTTCTTATGTTTGAGTGCTTATTTCAACTGGAATTGAGTTTTTGGATATGTTATGAGGTAATTACATGATTTACTTTCTTTCTTTCTTTTTTTTTCCATATGGAGATTCCAGCACCATTATTGCCCCACTGATCAATGATTCCTCATGTTATATATCAAAACTTACATATATTTGTAGGTCTAATTCTTTCTGTTCTGTTTATTTCTTTGTCATCTTTTTGCTAATCCCATGTTATGTTAGTTACATTTTTATAGTAAGTGCTAAGCTCTGCAGGGAAAGTATGTCATCTCTTCTGTGTACATTTTAGTATCGTTTTGTCAAGTTCTCTGACAGTTCTGCAGGTATTATGATTTTGATATGCCTTAAAGCAATTAATTTGAAAAACTGAAATTTTTAAATGTAATCATCCCATGAATGTGGTCAATTACTCTATTTTTAAAAAGGTCTTCTTCTTTAAGATCTTTCAGCAAAGATTTTATTTTTTTCTATGAAGATGAAACACCACTTTCCTTAGATGTGTTAATGGGTATTTATTAGTTATTTTATTTCTTATTATAAATGAACTTATTGGAGAAGCTTTTTAAAACTCTTTGTGACTTAAATAGAAATGCCATTGATTATTTTACATTTATGTCATATCTAACAATTTTGTTAAACTCATATTCTTATAATTTGTATATTGTTTCAGGTTTCTCTGTTTATAATCTGCATATAATGACAATATTGTTTCTTCCTTTCCTATCCTGACCCATTTTATTGCATTTTTTGGTGTCATTTTCCTGGCTATGGTAATAGAAAACATCCTTTTCTCGCTTTTAAGGGAAATATGAATGTATGTTTTGTTGTATTGCTTGTGGAGATATCTATCTATCTATCTATCTATCTATCCATATTTTAAGATTTTAGTTATTTATTTGAGAGAGAGTGAGAGAGAGAACACACAGGTAGGGGCAAGGGCAGAGAGAAGGGACAAGCAGACTCCTCACTCAAAGAGGAGCCTAACACAGAGCTCAATCCCAGGACCCTGAGATCATGACCTGAGGCTAAGTCAGATGCTTAATGGACTGAGCCACCTAGGCCCCCCTTGTTTGTGGTTATATATGTATATTTTTAAGATTTTGTTTATTTATTTGGCAGAGAGAGAGAGACAGCCAGCAAGAGAAGGAACACAGGCAGGGGGAGTGGGAGAGGAAGAAGCAGGCTCCCAGCGGAGGAGTCCGATATGGGGCTGGATCCCAGGACCCTGGGATCACGCCCTGAGCCAAAGGCAGACGCTTAACGACTGAGCCACCCAGGCGCCCCTGTGGTTATATTTTTTTATTAAGTTCAAGGCATTCTCTTCTATTCCTATGTTATGAATTGTTTTTGATGTTGTTTTTTTAAATCTTGGATGTCAGTTTAATTTTCTTATATGCTTTTTCTAATCTATTAAGGAGACAATCTGATTTTTCTTGTTAGATGTGTTAATATGGTGACGTGCATTAATAAATTTTTTACTGGTAAATCAGTCTTCATATCTGGAATAATCCCAGTTTGGAGATATCTATATCTATATCTATATCTATATCTATATCTATATCTATATCTATATCTATATCTATCTATCTATATCTATCTATCTATCTATCTATCTATGTTATTGAATTTAGTTTGTTGGTGTTTTATTTGGGCTCTTGTGTCTATATTCATGAGTGGGTTTGTCTATAATTTTATTTTCTTTGAAATGCTTTTGCCTGGTTTTGATATCTCTAAATGATTTGGTGAGTGTTCACTATTTTTAGTCTCTAGTGATATATATGTAACATTGGAATTGTGTGTTGCTTCAACTTTAGTAGACATTTCCTCTAGGCATGATTTTTTTTTAATGTGATGATTTTTAACCACTGATTTCATTCCTTAATTATTCAGGTATTTTTTCTTCCTATATCAGTTTTGGTAATTACATTTCTTTTTAAGTAATTAGTTCATTTCATCTAATTTATCCTTAACCTGTTAGTTAGTTACAGTTGTGTTTAAAGTTTCCAATATGTGTGTTATCTTCTGCTATGTGTAGTTATCTTCTTCTTATTGAATCCTATCTTAATTTCCTTTTGGTCCAAGTAAGCCTACGGCTGGTAAGAAACTTTCCAAACTTGCTCTATGTCTTTTCATTGTAAGTTTACATAAATTCCTCCTGTACACTTGAGAAAAATGTTTCTTATTGTTGAGAGGAGACTTCTATATATTTTTATTAGATTAGATATATTAATTGCCATGGAAACCTCTGACTCTAATTTATTTTTCTTTTGTTTGCTTAATCTCTCAATTACAGAGAAAGGGACCTTTAGAAAGCCAATACTATGATGGTGGATTTGCCAATTTCTTGTTGTATTTCTATTAATTTTTGCTTTATATATAATTGAAGCTATGTTGATAAATAAATGCAAGCGTCAAATTGGTATGTCCTTGTCTTAGACTAAAACATTATTATTACGTGGTCCCTTATTAACACTGTGCTTTTTTGGTCTTAAAATTTGTCTTATGTGATATATTTATACTCTTTTGCTTTTGATAATATTTAATTAATATTCTGTTTTTCCCTTTACATACATCTCTTTAAACAAACCCAAAGCTAGATTGAAAAACATTAAAATTCTCTCTGCACATCTTTATCTTTTAACTGGGGAGTTTAGTCCATGTACATTCATTGTGATTACCAATATATTTGATTTTTTTTCTTTTTCTCTTCTTTCTTTCTTTCTTTTCTTCTTCTTTTTTTTTTTTTTACTTTTTTGAGGGCTTTTTATGTGTCATCTGATTTTTATAGCATGTAAAAAACCTATTTTTTAAATATTATTTTTTCCTTTATTTTATAATTTACGCTTGGACCCACCTGTTTTGCACAGACAAAACCACTGTGCCTCTCCACACCTGTGCATGTGCATATACACACACACATGCACTTACAGACCCAAGACCAGAAAAAAAAATTCCTTATTATCTCCCTCGGTGGATGTTTAAAATTTGCTTTTTCACTATAAAAGTTTCTTTAAAGAGGTGCTTTTTTTTTTCTTTTTTTCTAGCTGTATGTATTCAGGTTTCAAGTCTACTCCAAGTGGGCCAAGGCCTTGTTTCTTATCCCCTTTAGCAATTATTAGAAATAGATTTCTTGGGTTGCAGATACCCTTATAATAGCTGCAGGCTTAAATTACTCCTAACAATTTTCTATTTACTTCTACTTTATTAGTCTTTTATGAGTATTTTCCTTACTTCTTTGCAGAATTAGCTTTATATTTAAGAAAACTTAATTTTTAAAGTCCAACATTTTCAGTTTTTGGTAATGGGGATGCTTTAAGGATGTCTAATCCACCATTTTTCCAGAGAGAGAAGTCCTACATGCTCTTTTACTGTCTGTTCCTTTTCTGTGCTATTCCCTGTGCAGATGAACAGGGCTTAAATTAAGGTGAGGCCGAGAAGCCATGATGTGTGGTGAGTGAACTGGACATTGGATGATAATACTTAGTGAAACACATCTATTTGGGAGTCTGTCTTCATCACACAGGAGCTGTGTAGCTGGTGTTTTGGGACAGCTATACAAATAGGGTGCAGTGGACAATTTTTATTTTATTTTTTTATTGAAAGAAGAAACAGATATGGTCTTTGACTGATATAGGAAAAATTTTATCCAGTGACTTTTTTCTCAATGCTTTATCTGTAAGATTTGAGATTAAAATGAATTAGAAATCTCCAAAACTGCCTTTATTCTTCTTTTCCTAATGAAATTATTAGCTGAAGATATGACAAATTAGAAGTTTGTTTAGTGAAATACTAAGGTTTGCTAGGTGATTTTCATTTACATGGAAGGAACAGATTAATTAAGGGAGCCTCTACCACATGTGATTTCTACAAAATTTGGGGGAAAGGTTGTCTTGTGATCTAAAGACACAGTCTCTTTGAAGCACTAATCAGGAAGATAGGCAGTCTGATATTTGATATTGTCTTGGTCACTGATGTGGGTCTGTTAGTTTCTATGTTTCAGCTTTTTCTTCTACCAATACCTGCCTAACCTTAGTCGAAGAGGTTCATGAGAATACGGTAGGGTTCCTGCAGTCCTCCTCTTTTTATGTTTAAAAATAATTGCCTGTTATACATTACCATATGTTACCCTCTTTGCCATTTAATGCATATTTCTAGTTACCATGTGGCAATATTCTTTTCCAGCCATTATTTCAGTTTTAACAACATGTCTGTCATTATTCATTAGTGTATAAGCAATGACTAGAAAAAAGTAAATGACAATGCTGTGGTGACAAAGGTGGAAATCATTAAGATGGACCAAAGCAGCAAATGTTTAGCCTTAATCAGACATTCATTATACTGATTATGAGTTCAATTGTGAAGAAAATGAACAAAATTAAACTGCATGAATACAGTGTTGGAAATATATCATTGAAGACTTAGCCAAAAGATGAGATTTAATCTAGGACATTATAACTTTAAGTTGTCAAATAGAATTCCTCTGTAACCACAAGCCTTTTTGGATGACTGAGTTTAGGATATTTAACTGGGTTCATCATTTTAAGTTTATGTTTTGTCTTTATCACATGTTGTGATACTTGAAGGAAAATGTTTCAAAACAGTTCCAAATCAGAGTATCATCAACTCTTTGATCATTGTCAGCATGTTAGAAGTGTTTTTCAGTACCACTTTTGCAAATGGTTATAATGGATAATTCATGGTTAAAACATTTATCTCATCCTCTTTTTTTACATACTCTGTAAATTATTGAGAATGAGTATAAGTTTCTTTTGGAGACTCTCTTCTACTTTGGCTTTTTCTTCTTCTTCTTCTTCTTTCTTTTTTTTTTTTTTGGTATTTTTCTGGCACACAGAACAATATAGGGCTATTTATCCTCACATACCCCACTCTATTCCCTGCTCTTTTTTTCTCTCTTTTTTTAATCCCAGGAGGATTTTTAATTTTTAAAAATCCCTTTTTAAGCTTTCACCAACCTATGAAGGACCTTTTCACTTTCTGGAGCTCTTATCTTCAGTCTCCACCTTTGCTTGACCTGATCAGTCTTCCATATAAGCATACAGTGGGCCAAATGTCCTTTTAAAAATAACTTAAAAATTCCACAAGCAATAAATTATTATTATAGCACATAAAACATAAGAAAAAAACTATAATGAAATTCTCTGTATCCCCACTACCCAGAAATAACTAATGTTACATTTTGATATATATTTCTTTAAGTATTTATATGTGAATATAACCATTATTTTATTTATCTTATATACAGACATGGGTGGAATCATATGGTGACTTATGGTTTTATAATCTCATTTTATTCATTCAACATAGAGAACAACTTACATCATGGGTGTCTCTCCCTGTCAATAAATATACCTCTAAAATTTGCATTTTATATCTGCCCAAACTCAATTACATGGATGTGCCGAGATTTACTCAACTAATTCCCAATTATTAGAAATTCAAGAGGTTTCTAATAACAGTTTTTTAAACACATGGTTTGAACTACTACTTTGTGGCAGGCCCTATTCTAGGCAGTGGGGTTTCATAGTAAACAAAACAGGTAAGTTTCTACCCATATGGAACTTATTGTTGGAGAGTAGCATTCAAATAGTCCCTCTTTAGGGGAACTACTCCCCTTCATGATCACATAGGTACCTTAGTTTGTTGTCTACAGATGATGCTTTTTATACAACTTAAGGGCAAAATGACTTAAGTATACTTCTCTCTGCCTCTATCCTCTACTATATAAGTAACTGTTAGGTTTCAGTGTTTTTGTTAGGAGACTTTGATGGTACAGAGAAATTAGTGTTCTCGTAGAAATCTAAATGCATAGCTGTAATTACTAGTGTTGATTGACTTCAGAATCATCTCTTAATGTCACTCATTAAAAATAAATGCTCCTAACTGAACACATTTTAGTATATATGAATTACAATATAATTTTATCTGACTCTTATAGGTTATATACATTTTATTAGTTGTTTTTATGGTGAAATTTTAAAAAGCTGCTTTGTACTCTAGTGTTGCTCTTTGTGACATTGCTTTGTATCCTCAACCATAAAACAAAGAGTTCGACTAGATGATTTCTACAGAGCTTGCCAGCTCTGGACAGGGAGACATTGCACTATCATAAAATAGTTCTTAAGACTTTAGCTCAAATAACTTCAAACCTTTTTGGTATACACATATTCATGCACTCTCTTAGCTTTGGGTTCTGATTTTTCTTAAATATGTTACAGTTTTTCTCAATCATAGGAATAGCAGGATTTTCAATTAAGTATACTCTACACAACAACCTAAACTTAAGTTTGATTTCTCCTCTCTCAATTCTGGAGAACATATGCCCTCTCAAAGGCAAAAGGGCAGCCCATCTACCTCCTCAGGGAATTTTCTTAACTGCTAAGTCGGCTCATAAGCTGATAGATGAAATTTGCAGAGGATTTTTCATTTTATCAGTAAAATGATGTACCATTGGACTGCATTTATTTTCTTGCTTCCATTTCTTATAGAGAAGAACATTTCTCCCCTATATACTTTTACATGACCAGGGTCAACTATTATTATTAGGAAAATGTAGATTAAAAGTGTTATTATTTACATTTAGTTAATAGTTAATATTAAGAGGTAGTTAACTTTGTTTGGATTCATTGTATGGAAGTTCAGTCAGTAATTAATTAGGCTTTCATTGCAATTTTGCTTTTTTGCATCTCTCTTGATGTATAAATCTATTTTCAGAGGATGCAATGCAAGTAGGATAGCAGAAATCAAAGATCTCTCCAGCCCTTAACTCTTGGCAAACTCTTCAAGTTGCTTTTGGATAGTCACAATTTCTTCTGCCATTTCTCCTGGGAGAATTCAGAGTTAGTGTTCAAAATTTGTTTTTCTTCTTGGCAAAAACAAACTCTATTAGATTCTTTCAAGTGAGTCACTTACCACAGATTTCATAAGGTCAGATTCCAGCTAGTATTTACATTTTTAATTGACATTCAGGAAGGATTTTTAGTTGGAGTTAAAGAGAAGAGGCTCAAGCACTTATAGCTCAACTGTTCTGAAAAATGATCTGATTTTTTAAAAGGCCAAAGAATGAATATGAATATTTTATTATTCCTAATCTGAATTTAACCATTAAAACCACATTCTACTAAAGGAACATATAATACATGTTTACTACCATATTGTCACATTGAGGGATTACCTGATTATAAATCTGAATTTAACCATTAAAACCACATTCTACTAAAGGAACATATAATATACGTTCATTACCATATAGTGTCACATTGAGGGTACAAAGGGAAAACTGACTCCTTTAAAAATCAGCCCATCATTAGATGTTGATACAATGATTTGTGTGGCCCATAAAACATCCCATGAGGCATGTGGTAATTGCCACAGTGATTGTGGTCTCATCCTTGCCAATCTTTTTATCCCCACTCAGGTCACCTCTTTGCTTCGCCACAGACTTTGTGTTTTGGGAGAGAGGATTGTAGGTGTGATACCCCTGTCTATTCCAGGTCAATTCTATGGACATCTATGATGGTTCATTCTGTCTCTCTGAGCTGGAGTTTTGGGTATTCGGGTTGGGAACAGGAAAGAAGGATTTGGGACAGTATCAGCTGAATGATTTTGAGAAATTTTTCCTGGGGGTAAAAGGGATTCAGTCGGTCTAATAATCCCAGGGGAATGAAAGGCAAAGGGAGCTATATAGAAGACCCAAGGGCAAGAAACCATAATTATCCTGATTGTTTATTGCATAATCAGAGAATTCAGTTATCCGTGAAGGCAAGACTTTCCACTGTGTCTTTTTTTTTTCTTTTTGGAAATTGATCAATTTCTGAATACAGTTAAAAAATATAGGAGTTGGTGGTGTCTGATCTCTAGTATCTCTAGTGCATAGCAATTTGCTGGCACAAATTAGATGTAAGATAAAATTTTATTGAATGAATGCTCTTCATCTAAATGATATATATCATTGGCTTCAGTTTTGGCTTATGTCTTGGTTGCTTAAACAAGGCAGATCTATCTATCAATCTGTCTATGCAGGAAATGTAGCAAGGTAGACTTTTCTAGTTCACTCCTGATAATGTGAATAGTAGGAGTGATTGACAGTGAATTTTTAAATACTGTTTGCTTTTGTATTACAAAAACACATAGCAAGTCCTTAGTAATATTTGTAGAATAAATGAACAATCAATAAAAACTTGTTTGTTTTAAACACGTAATATATGCTAGACACTGAGTAAATTACTTTATTTACATTATCTCATTTTACTTTTATTATTCTGTGAGTGAGGTGGTATAATCTTCATTATAGCAATAAAGAAATGGACTCAAAGAAATTAAGTAACTTTACTAAGATTAGATAGCTGGTAAACAGTAGAGCCAGGATTTGACTGAGGTCTGTCTGATTCACTTTCTCATTATGCTCTTAACCACTCTAATGTTGTCCATGAATTTATAGTTCTTCATTAATGGAGTTTTTATTTTGATCCTCATTCTAATTATGTATGGCAGAGGATGTATTGAGTTTCTACAGTTGGTGCCTCTTTGATTCAATAAATGTGTATTAAACTTTTATGTACATGATGTTGCCCTAGCTGCTATAGGACATATAGTCTTAGCTACTTAAGGGCAGGAATTGTGTTTCACTCATTTCTTAGTCTCATAGTGTCTACCTAATGCAGCACTTTACTTATAAAAGCATATAATCATTGAATATGCAGTTCCAAATTAAAAAAAGCAAAAAAAAAAGTATCATAAATTTCATAAGATAGTATAAATACAAAATAAGCAAAATAAGCAAATAAGTTATAAGTAAAATGAGCTATGAATGGAGAAGTGAGAGAAAGCATTGTTGATACAAATACTCAGGACATTTGGATTTGATAACTTTGTTAGGTATTTTGAAAATTCCCCACTTAGATTGTTGTTGATATTCCCTAACAGCTTTACACAGTGATTTGCAGGACATTTCCTTACATAAGAAGGGTGTGAGCACTTGTCTTGGGAGCAACATGGAAGATGAGAATGGAGGAACCCTGTTCTATTCTCAGGCAGAGGGTAGAGGCAGGGGTGAGAAGGAAGTGGTACAGACCAGCGCCAAATTAGACGATGTCATGGCAGCTGAAAGGGACTTGGACTGCAGGCTGGAGTGAAATATTCAGGTGTCACTTATAATCAGCAGTCTAGCAGCAAAAGACATCAAAGATAACTTGAACATCATAAGCTTCAGAAAGTAAAAGTTTCTTGGCTTCAATAATAATGGGGATGTTGGGAAAGCAGTAGTTTTCTGGAGTGTACAAATTCAGTAAAATGAAACAAATCAAAATTAGTTTCACTCTACACACCCATTTTCAGACATGTATTTTATGACTTTGGAAATACAGTATTTCTAGGTACATTTCTGAATACTTTTCATGTAAATTTTGAACCAAATCAGTCTTAATACTTATGTATGCATACATTATCTAAGTGCCTAAATGGTGAGTTCCTAGTAGTATGTTTTATTCATCCTTTTATCTTTGGTACTTACCATTGTGTCTAATTTATAGTAAGTGCTCGATAAGTGTTTGCTTAATGAACAGATTTCCATTTAGTGTATTAGTGGTGCTGAGTACTTAAGAAATTCTTGTGTGGTGCCTGGGTGGCCCAATCAGTTAAGCATCTGACTCTTGATTTTGGCACAGGTCATGATGTCAGGATCGGGAGATCGAGCCCTTCTTTAGGCTCCCCACTTAGCAGGGAGTCTGCTTGAGATTCTCTCTCTCCCTCTCCTTCTGCCCCTTCCCCCCTCTCTAAAATAAATAAATCTTAAAAAAAGAAATTCTTTCTTGAATTTCAGTTTGTTTATATCAATATACTAATATCAATATATCAATATATTCATATCAGAATACATTGTAACTGCAGCTACAATAAATCTACTGTGCTTATGAAACACATGGCACCAAGGAAACTGTTTTATCCTAGTTGCTGGTTATGAGCTGATTTTGAGAATTTAAAAAAAATGTGGATTAAATGTAGCCACATTCAAATATTTTTTTAAAAAAGCTCCTTGTCTATCCTTGTCATTGATTTGTACAGTATGCAATCAAGTAAGATTAAAACCATCATTTGAAATCCATCCTGGTCCTACATCACCACTTGTTCATAACAATTTATTTATATCCAGCTTTCAAATACAGCTCTCAAATACAAAATAATAGATACTAAGATATCTATTATTTTATAATGTCATATATGGTCCTGTTCTCCAGGACCTAGTATCAGAGTAGCAAACTCTAGTATGAGAAAAATGGGCAACCAATTTACTTTACATATGAGAAGATAAAATAATATAAAATAATATATCTATAAAACAATGTGAGGAGGCACAATAGTTTGAATTGCATGAGAATATTGTAGGATAACATATATTAGTTTTGAGCAGTCTAAAATTATATGGGCAAGATTTGTATCATATCCTTAATATTTGAATATCTGTGACTCATAAAGAGTGGTAAAGGGAAAGTTGACAGAAGAATAATTTTTTTTGGCTGAAATAGAAAAGTATGAACTGGATAAACTGGATAAAATGCAAAAAACTTGACTTCAAACTTGAAGTCAGGTGACAAGTGGCTTTTGTGTGGCTATGTTTTTGAGCTCTACTTGTTAGGCTATAGGAGAAACCTGAAAGTTTTGAAGACTAATCAACATAGTTGAAAAGGAATATCACCAGGGGCACTGTGGCATAATCGGTTAAGCTCTGACTCTTGGTTTTGGTTCAGGTTGTGATCTGTGTCCTAAGATCGAATCCCATTGGGCTCCATGCTCCACATCGAGCTCCACGCTTAGCATATAGTCTGCTTGAGATTCTCTCTTCCTCTGCTCCTCCCACTCATGTTCTCGCTCGCTCTTTCAAATAAATAAATAAATCTTTATTTAAAAAAAAAAGGAAGATCAATCACCACAGTGCTACTGACAATAACTAAGTAGAGATAAAAAGGAACTTAAGCAGGTTTATCAATCCAGGAAACATTACTATTTAGAAAAACTTTGGATGTCCCCAGTACTGAGGGTTATTTCTTAGATTTTTTTTTAATTAAAAGCTATTAGGGGAAGCCTTTAAGAGGAATGAATTAATACAAGTTAGTAATAAATGCATTGATTTATTTTCTCATTCAACTCAAAATTATTGTTTATTGTGAAGTTGCCTGGGCTACACAGGAAACCATATAGTGTCAGCCATGATGCAACGCATCATCCAGTGCTAGAGATGTGTGAGTGGTTGCACAGACATGTGATTCAGACATTCCACAATACAGAGAAAAGTACTGGGATGGAATTGGTGGAGGGCCTTCTGGGAACATGTACATGCCGCATAATCCTTTTTGGAAAAAAAAAAAACCCAGCCTGACTTTCTTCACCTTGCAATTTTACTTTAACTTAAGTTGCTAATAATAATGATAATGACAGAACATATATCCATTATCTTCTTTTGTGCCCATTTTGTGAACATGTTTTATGTACATCATCTCATTTTAAAGGTCAAAACTACCCTACCGGATAGGCACTAATTTGTTTTGTTGTTGTTAACTATTTTACAGATAAAGGGAGTGAGATTTAAAAATGTTGGGTAGCTATCTAATGGTCACAAAACTAGTCAGGAGTAGAGATGGGCACAAACTAAAACTGTACTTTAACTTTCTTAAACACACATGCAAAACTCTCGAAAGGAGATAGTAAGAACACAGAGTGTGTGCAACTGCTCAAAATTAAGAACAAACCCTCCCCCATTTGAGTGGCTATTAAATTTTTAAAATTACAAGACCAAACTTGTTGAACTTTTTAGATCAATAAGGCTCAAATGTAAAACTCATTTTTTGGCAAGAAATATAAATGTAAAATGAATTGGACAGCTGTGAACCACTCACTAGAACAGAAATATTTTTCAATAATAGCAATTGAAGGCTTCTTTGGCACAAGGATGATTGTAAAATATTTATGTATGAGCGAAGCAACAGTACTAGACAAGAAAAGATTCATAACCCTTCCAATGATAGGTTGGAAGTAGGCAAACATCTTTTTAATGCAGTGTAGGAACCAGTTTCAGGTAGTTTTGAAGGTTAAACATTCGATTTTTAGCTTTCCTATTTGTCTTCTGATGTCAAAAATTTCTAGCTTAAAAATGGTTAATTTTACAAATGAAGGGAAATTCCAATTACATGAAAATCAGAGAACATCATTTATATATCATTCCCTTATTAAAAAAAAAAGTGGCTAACACCATTATACATAGCATAGCCTTAGATGGAATGATCTTTTCCTCAGGTAATCTCTTTTGATTAAGAAGCTGCTCAGTGGCATAGAAAAGGACAGCAGAGTGATTGCTTCCTCTCCAAATCATGTCTGAATAATAAGTAGTCAAAGCAAGAATAACTTGGAATATTGAGGTGTCTTCATTTTGTAACCTCAGAACATTTCATCACTTGTTTTATCCTCACTATATAAATTTGAAACTTAGTTGTTTTCAAGTTACAGCACACAAAATGATAGTGATGGAGAGCAGCTGGGACTGAGGATGAGGTATAAAAAGACATTTTTTTTTCATCCTGAGTAATATCAAAGTAATCATCTCCTGCATCTACTGATTCTTAAATAACAACTTGGCTCATCAAGTCCGGATTTATCAAAGGAACTCAATCTAGGTGGATCTAACAACTGCCTAGAGCAATCATTAACAAAAAGGGGAGACATTAAAAAGGCACTGTAAAACAAAGAGAAAACACAATGTAAATGAGATTAATGACTTGGTTCAGTCGTACCTAAAATATGTAGTAACCACAAGAAATAACCAAATGGAGATAAAAATTATTCAGGTATAAAGATATTGCTAAAAGTTTTCAATTTCCTAAATGATGAGAAGCCCTGGGTCCTTGATAATTTTAAAACAATCCATTGCACATATTTCCAGATAATAAACTACCAAGTCTAACTGACATGGAATTATGCATCCTGAAACTGAGGAAGAGTTAACAGATATTTGAAACATTCCAAGTACAAAGTAATAAACTATCAATTTAAAGTTGTAAATTAGGGGCTCCTGGGTGGCACAGTTGGTTGGGCGCTGACTCGGTTTTCTGCTCAGGTCATGGTCTCAGGGTTCTGGGATTGAGCCCCATGTTGGCCTCTGTGGTCAGCGTGGAGTCTGCTTCAGGACTCTCTCTCTCCGTCTGCCCCTCCCCCTGTTCGCTCATATGTGTTCTTTCTCCCTCTCTCTTTCAAATAAATAAATAAATAATAAATAAATAAATAAATAAATAAATAAATAAATAAATAAATCTTAATAAGTTTGTAAATTAAATAATATATATTAAGTAAATAAAAATATAAATACTTCTTAGGTAGCTTCCAACCAGAACTTGCTCCGGAGCTTGAAAATGACTTTATAAGTGCCTTATGCTTTGGCTCATATTTCTGGTTTCAATGATTATTGCATATTTTTTGAGATATTGTATATATGTGTGTGTGTGTAAATGTATATGGATATATTCATATCAACAGGGGATGCAGTCTGTATCTGTTTTCCGTATTTGACTTAACACTGCTGTGTAAACTTGTTACAGGCAGTAAATGATGTTAATGCTTATGATTCCCATAAGTAAGGAATGCAGGCATTTGCTTGTCATTTAATTCAGTTCATAACAGAACAGTTTCCCTCAACCTTGGAGATAGGTATGGCTTAAGTTAGGAACTTGCTCAGGAGTGCTTATTTATACCAGAATGAAAAAGTCCACTATGACAACCTCAAATGTAATTATGATTTTATTTCTTAAATGGAAACTGTGCAAAATTAAGAATTTTACCTATGTGTAGATGTATTTGTAATGTTTGTGAAGGAAAGGTTTATAATTCTTCATCAACTCTGAGTAATAGGTCAGTGTTATTGTATTGCCCTTTTGCAAATAAAAGAAAAATGGGAAATGAAGTTACTTGCCTAATGTCAGACAGAAAGTAAGTAAGTTTCAGAGTTAGGGTTTAAACCATGGCTATCTGACTTCAGGTTCAATACTTTTCCCATTAAATCACAGCAAATGTTTTAAATCTATTCAGTATTGTAGTGTTATCCTCAAGTCACAATTTGTGGTGTGTGTGCTACTGCCAGTGCTGTTACCTAAATATTCATAAATATATGTAATTATTAAATATCTGGAAGATGCAACAAAAATTGTTATGCATTATTTCCAGCTTTATTGGAGTATAATTGATAAATAAAAATTGTATATATTTAAGGTGTTGACGTGACATACATTATACATTGTGAAATGATTACCATAATCAAGCTAATTAGCATATGTACCTCCTCACATAGTTTTTGTTTGTTTGTCTGGTTTTTTGGTGTGATGTGAACACTTAAGTTCTACTCTTTTAATGCATATCATGTATAAAATACAATATTATTAAATATAACCACCATGCTGTATAGAACTTATTCATCTTACAACCGGAATTTGTACCCTTTGACTAACATCTCCCCATTTTCCCCATTCCCCAGCCCCTGGTAACCACTGTTCTACTCTTTGGTTCTGTGAGTTTGACTTGGTAGATTCCATGTATAAGTGAGATCATATAGCATATGTCTTTGTCTGGCTTATTTCATTTGGCATAGTGCCTTCAAGTTTCATCCATGTTGTCACAAATGGCAGGAATTTTTTATGGCTGTATAATATTCCATTCTATATTTATATCACTGTTTTGTTTATTCATTGGTTGATGGACACTTAGGTTCTTGTTATATCCTGGCTATTATGAACAATGCTACAATGAACATGGTGGTACAGATGTCTCTTTAAGATCCTAATTTCATTTCTTTTGGATATATGTCCAGTAGTGGGATTGCTAGATCATATGATAGTTTTCTTTTTAACTTTTTGAGGAAACTCCATCCAGGTTGTACCTTTTTTTGAAAAGTGAAGGTATTTTTAAATAAGATCATTCATGTTATCTGTTTTTATCTCTAACAATATGTTTTGTGGTTATAACACAGTAAATGCTAAAGAATGGAAGGAATGGATGCAATGTTCTGATCTGCTATGGGTGCAGTATTTCAGTGTGTTGGATGATAAAATGGCTGCCTACAAAGGATTGACAAGATCAGAGGGCATCAGGGTGCAGTCCCAGAGAGAGCTCTGGGCTAGAAAATTGGGACCTAGGAGTCATTTAATATACAAGGAATTACTTAATATACATGAGTATCAAATGTACTTAACTTGTAAAAATGAGGGGATTGGTAGAGATCAGGGTTCCCCATGGTGTCTTCTGGCTGATTCTTCTTCTCTTCCTTTTGGCAGGCATGATGTACTAATTTTCCTTTTTAAATCCTTTAGGAGGAACGCACACTTAACATTTTACCAGGGGTCCTATCACTGTCTCTAATCTTAATAATCTGTCTGAATCACACAATTGTTACTGACCTGGCCCCAATGTAGATGAATTCCAAGGTTCCTTCCTGCTCAAAAATCCATGACTTTTTAATCTACAGTTCGCTGATCATATGTCATTGCATACAAATAATAGCAAACGTCTGCTTCTGTTTCAGACCATACCATTTTGGGGCTAAAAGACATGTTTTTGATTTGTTTAGTTGTTTTGTTTTACATTTTTATTTTAATTCCAGTTAGTTAACATACAGTGTAGTATTAGTTTCAGGTGTACAATATAGCCATTCAACACTTCCATATATCACCCAGTACTTCTCATGATAAATGCACTCCTTAATCCCCATCACCTATTTTACCCATCCTCCCACCTCCCTCCCCTATGGTAACCATCAGTTTGTTCTCTATAATTCAAAGTCTGTTTCTTGATTTGTCTCTCTCTCTTATTTTTTCCCTTAAATTCCACATATGAGTGAAATCCTATGGTATTCGTATTTCTCTGAATGACTTATTTTACTTAACATTATACTCTGGCTCCATCCGTACCATTGCAAATGGCAAGATTTCGTTTTTTTTAATGGATGAATAATATTCCATTGTATATATATACCACATCTTTATCCATTTATAAATGGACACTTGGGCAGCTTCCATAATTTGGCTATTGTAAATAATGCTACTGTAAACATAGGAGTACATGTATCCCTTTGAAATAGTGTTCTTGTACTCTTTGGGTAAATACCATAGTGTGACTGCTGGATCATAAGGTAGTTTTTTTTTTTTAATTAATTAATTAATTAGAGTGAGAGAGAGAGCGCGCGCGCAAATGGGGGAAGGGGCAGAGGAGAAACTCTTCAAGCAGACTCCCTGCTGAGCAAGGAGCCCCAGGCAGGGCTGGATCCCAGGACACATGAGATTATGACCTGAGCTAAAACCGAGAGTCAGACGCTCAACAAGCTGAGCCACCCAGGCACCCATGGATCATAAGGTAATTCTATTTTTAACTTTTTAAGGAACCTCCATGCCGTTTTCCACAGTGACTACACCTGTTTGCTTTCCCACCAAAAGTGTATGAGTGTTTCTTTTTCTCCTCATCCTTGCCAAGACCTGTTGTTTCTTGTATTGTTAATTTTAGCCATTAAAAGACCTGTTTTAAATTTGTTCCATGTTGCTCAATTGACAAAATACGGCTCAAAAAATTATGTTAATCCAATATTCTAATTTATGGACTTTCTTAAAAAGTGTATTAATTACTGGACTCACCAGCCAGAGGAGCCAGTTATATTTCTCAAACCTAGCTGAGCTGAAGGAAGTCTAATCCCATGGTACACAGAAACAGTCAGGTTTCCAATGTCTGATAGTCTTGATTCTTGGAGATAGCTTCCTCTCTCTTGAAGAGGGGTAGTCCTCGTCTTTTTATTTCTGATTGTGTCTCTGTATCTGAGTCTATTAGCTCCTCATTCTGATCCTGATTTCCTTTTAAAAGAAGATCCCACTATCTTTTTTACTGAATTTTGGACACCCAATATGATGCTCTCCTTCCATCCCTAAAACATTCTCTTTATCTCAGTTCTCAGTTTTTTTCACTGTTTCTCTTCTTTTCGTCTGCTGGAGGAAGACAAGGCTAATCCCATTCCATCTCCTCCCTCCAGGACTTCTCTCTTTTATTTTTCTCTCCACTGTCTCCTCTCATACTGTTAGGACCAAGAAAACCTCCTTCCCTGGTGACCCTAGGACACCTGCCCTCTTTCTTTCTGCCTTTCATTGCTAAACCTGTGAAAAGAGTACATTTACTTCACAGACACCTTAACTGCTCACTCTGTAATCTCTTGCAATTGGTTATCTACCACTGCCCATTTGAAATTGCTTCTCCCTTGCCTTGACAGGCATTTACTGTATTCTTTCTGTTTTTTTAAAGTGATATCTATTTGTTGTAGAAACTTGAAAAGATATAAAAAAGAGAAAAAACAACAACAACCCCTTTAATCATTCTCCAGAGATGGATGTAATCACAGCTAATATTTGGTAACATTTCATCTTATATGTTAACAATAAATTTTAGTTTTTATCTGTAGTTATGTATTGGAGCCTATGGATGTAGAGGTGTTTATAGATACATGTAATATGTGTGAGCATATATTCATACATTCATGTACACTATGATATATAGAGAAAATATATATACTGTTGTGAAATTGTCTCAATATTAGTAGATATTATGTGTTTTGCATATCTCTGTAGCATGAAACTTTCTCAGCTCATTTATTATTTGAAAATGCGATTTTAAATGGTTGTTTAGTATTTTGTCTGTACTGTAGCTTCAGGGCTCAATCTTTGGTTGTTAGGCATTTAGGATGTTTTTCATTATAAACAAGTACTGGAATTGCTCTCTTCAGAGTTAGCAGTGACTGCTAGTCATCCAACGCACTGACATCTGGCATTTGGAATGGCTGTTCCATCTTCTGAGAGGAACTTCCTTCTGCCTTTGATCTTTCTTTCACTCTGACTTTTCATTCCTCTCGCTCTCTCTAAATGTAGGTGGTCCTCAAGGCAGTGTCCTCGGCTCTCTTATTTTAATAGGCTCTTCTCCAGAAAATTCACTTTTCTCAAATCTACATTTTCAGTCTTGAAATCTCTCACAAGTTCTATCACCTCTTTTCTTACTAAAAATTTCTACCTAACACCAGTGTTTAAAACCAAATTGGGCTTATTTAAGCTCATATAAGATTGAACTTCACTAACCCAAATTCAGGACTTTATATGATCTCCAGATTTCTTTTGTTGAATTGGCCAATGCAGAGCTTCTCATGTAAACCCATTCCGATATCTGAGCCCTTTCTTTTTCCGCCTTTCCTTTCCACTGAGATTCGTCCTTCCTGGTTTCAGTTGAACATTACTTCTATTCACTTTACCTTTAGGCTGCCTGACGTCCTCATTAAAAATAAATAAATAAATAAAGTAGTCTCAGAAATGAAAGTCACTGATAAAACAGGGTCGGATATGTAATATATAACAATATAAAAGCATTTGTACAACCTTTTGATACTTGAAGTACCTGTATCATAGAAGAGTTTTCTTTTTCAACATAGGAGGATGGAGACAGGGAAGGCTTTGTTCCTATTTCTCCAAGGATTTCTGACCTGTAAGATCATTTACTGTGTCCACCCCTCCTGGGATTGCTTTCTGATCCTTGAGATCAATATATAGTGTGCTAGTTGTCGCCAAACTGTTGGCATCTCTGACATAGGTCTGACCTTCCTGTGATGTGCCCATTTCCCTGAATCATCATCATGCTCTTTAATAAGAAATCCCTAAAAACGTGAGTCTACCATGGTCTACGGACAAAGTCAAGTCAGGCACTCCAGGTGTGTGTCATTTGGCTCTAATAAAGAGTGTACATGTTTTAGATCCCTCATTATAATAGCAAAAATATTTCTGTGCAAATGTTAAATAAATAGCATCTACTATTTATGTGTGTTGTGTTACTTAAACAGTGTGATTTCTATGTCAGAAAGAAAAAAATTGGGAGAGCTATTATAGGAAAGTACTTTCATGTGGAGAAGACCATATGTTTGACTAAGGATTTTATCATATTAAGCACCTAGCTGTCTTCAGCCATTGAAGCTTTCTTGGACAGATATGTGCCTGAGTATTCTGAGAGCACTTTTCTGATTGCCAATATGAAGTTTGGCTTCAGGGACTATCTCTCATATATTTGCCAGAAAGAATGAAAATACCAATGCTTTCCCTCAGTTTCAGGGAGAAAAACATTTTAGAGCATTGGAATGTGGGACTGTGGAAGGTTGTATAATTACCTCCCATTAAGGCCTTTAAAAACAGAATGGCTATTTATATTCCTGGAGTTCTTAATGAATCTCTTCTCTACAGTGAAGGAATGATTCTGTGATGTCACTCTAGGTCATTCTAGGTCTCATTTTGAATAGTTCTAATGTCTTAGATAAATTTGGTTCAGAAAAGCACTCCTGTTCAGGAAAATGGGTCTGGTACTGGCTCTATCATAAGGTTATTGCATAAATCTTAATTTCACCAATTTTGGAGAGGGTGTTTAAGGATAAAAGAAATAATAAATAAATGTTCTGTTGCCTCTTTAGAAAAGAATTTGGAAGAGAAATTCAAAATTGTCTTGTCCAATTGCTTCCCAATCTCTGTACAGCTCAGCTGTTGTGATGGTTGAGGCAATTAGTAAAAGAGGTTTGTATTTTAAGGAAATAAAAACTGAAGACTGAAGCCAGGGAAGAAGCATTGTTTCATAGAGGTGACCTAAGTCACCAACTTTATGTGGGAAGATGTGACACCACCATTATGTGCTAACTGCTGTGGGTTACAAGAGGGGTCTTTTTTCTCTTTCCAACATTGAGGAGTTTGTTCCTTTCGTGTCCCATGGTCCTCTCTGCTATCTCTTTCCGTGTTACTTTTCCGAGCCCCACTGTCGGTTCTTTCCTCTATGTGCTGTTAAGGGAAGAGGCAGGTGGCAGAGTAAAAAGTGCATGGATTTGGTGGTATCAGACTGACTCGGGTTTATGTCTTGCTTTGCCACTGAGCACAGGGATTTCCTTTGTCAAGTTACAATTACTCCTATGAAAACCCTAGAATAATTTTCACCTCTTAAAGTTGGTACAAAAAATGAGATGATATCTGGAAAACACCTCAGAATAGTTGCTGACACACAATGAATGCTCAATAATTATTAGGCATTATTGTTCTATTTTCATATGTTGTGTCAGAATATTACTGCCAATTTGAACATAATTATTTTAAGCCTGATAAAAGGGACTCAAATTAGCTATCGAAAAAGGAATACATGATAAATAAAAGCAAAAGATATTTGAGAGAGATAGCCAAAAATAGAAAGAAACAAGCATTATTAATATAGTTTCAACTGAGATACATGTTTTAGAACAAATAAATACAATAACACTGAGTTCTCAAATATAGTTTGATGCCTCCATTAATCAGTAAATCTTCCTGAGTTGGGGGCCACCATGGAGAAAAGTCTTTTGGATATATTCTTAAAAATGCAAATGTAGGTTGAAGTTGTATGTTTGTTTGTAAAAGCCAAGTATTGGTTTTGCAGGTGTGTTTTCCAAGTTAGGGAATCTGGGTAGCATGTGGGTAAGACCATGAGTCCTGGAGCTGAGTGTCAGGGTTTGTAGTCCAGGTTCCTCAGTTAGTAGCTGTATTACTGTGAACAAGCTACCCAACTGGTTTGTACTTCATGCTTTCATGTATAAATTTGGGATTATAATCGTTCCGTGAAATATAATTTGTATGTATGCATGCTTGATAATTAACTGAGTTAATACATGTAAAGGGATTTTAGCAGTGCTTGGCAAAAAATAAGTATTCTATATTTTTTAGGTGTTGTTATTGTTAGAATTATTTTATGGCTAATGTTGATTAAACATTGAATATCTTTAAAGATTAGAAAAGGCCACTATTTGAGCCTAAAATAAGGAGATTAATATTATCAGTACTTTATTCATTGACAAAGATATTATAGAGAACTATAGTTGGGAGAGCTACTCCATATGAGAGAGTAAGAATCTATCCGTATTGGGGTCATGCCTAAACTTAAAAAAAATTTTTTTCAAGGAGGTATAAATCTATTGTGAAAACATGAATCACACTTTTATTTTGTTGTAAGATGTAACTCTAAGTCCTTGGCATGCCCACACACACACACACACACACACACACACACACACACACTCAATTCAATCCTTTCTGCAGATTGCAAGGCAGATATTAGTATTTCTATTGTACAAATGGGAAAACTGGAGACTGGAAAGATTTTGTGACTTGCCTAAGACACACACTGAGTGCGTGGGGGAATATCTTGATTCTTCATTGTGTCACTTTGTGTCTCTAAATTTATATTCGTTCCCGAGAGGATTGCTGTTATGCCACCCTGCGGACCTTTTCTCTATTTTGTTACGTTCAGAAAATGTATCATATTTAAAAAGAAAGTTCATTCTTGTAAGTCAATCTCTATTAAGAAACAAGGGTACATTCAGATGGAGAGCCACTGAAGGTCTGAGGCTTGACAAGCAAAGCTTTGGAAGCAGAAAGAGAAGTAAACTCACTCTAAAGGAATTCAGGGCTCTGGGCATTCAAAAAGGCAGAAGGCCAGAGATGAGAGGCACATGAGAAACTGATCAGTAGACAAACTGGTAAAATGTGACCATAGTGACAGAGAGGTGGGATTGTAACTGTATTAATGAAGCAGGTTCTTGTCAATTTGGGGTGAATCATGCTGACAGCCAGCAGCATGCACCAAAGAGTAAATCATGCTCTCTGGAGGCCTATCACAGAAGGGATGCAGCTAATGAGATTCCATGCATCACTCTGATGAGGTATGAACCAATGCTCATCAGGAACAACTGACCTAGAAACTGATGCCAGTATTTCAAGGGGTATCTTACAGCCAAGCCCCTACCAGTATTTTCAGCTCCAGATGAAATATGTGATTTTTCTAAGCCAACTTAGTGACAGAGCAGCCTGACTTTTTTTCTGCCATTGCTGACAGTGTTCTTTGGGCATGGTGTGCTTGGGTAAGTCCTAAAATAGAATAAAGCAAAGGTAGGCTAAATCTTCCTGGTCTTGGGTGTAGGGGAGGAAATAGGAACTCTGGAGTCAGAGACCTAGATTCAAATTCCAGCTCTTCCATTTGGTTGTTGTAAAATTGGGTAAATTACTTACTCTCTTGCTAAGTTTTCTTCATCCTTAATATGGGACTGAGATACTTACTTCAAAATGCCTAAGATGACAAAGGCAATAGCCTGACGTACAACATGTATTTAATAAATTTTGGTTCTACCAGGCCCCTTCTAGTTAGGGACAAGAATCAACAGATAGTATGCTGTCTTTTCCTGATTATAACTTCCTCACAATTCTTGCTCCTTTCTTAGAGTTTAAGATTCATTCATTCATTCAGCAATCAGTTGTTGATATAGGGTTATAGATGGAGAATACAGCCTCTGCTTCCATGTTGCTCACTGATCACTGCAGAACTAATGAATGACTTCAATACAGCGTGATGAGTACAGGATGCTAAGTGAGCACTTGGGCATGTGAGGGTGATGGGTCATCTGTGAAGCCTTCTGAAGTATGACTATGAGTTATCCAGCTAAAGGAGGGTGAGGGTAGTGTATATTCCCTAAAAAGGGGATCAAATACAAAGATATGAAAGACTTACGTAGACAACCACGGATGGGTCTCTTTCCTATATCTTAAAGGTCATTAATAAGGTTTAATGGCTTCCAGTACATCAGTCAATTCAACTCTTGTCAAGGACACACATTCCCATCTAATCTCTATTTTGTCACTCATTGCCTCCCACTCTTGGCTCCATCTACTTCTGATTATCAAAAGATTTCCGTGCAGCTTGGCTGTGTAAACTAACCAAGCTCTAGGGCTGGGCCTTACAATTGCAGGCACAGTCTTAGATGTTTTTCTAATCAGTTTAACAATTTAACTATTGTGATCAGTGTTGCACTGAAACAGATTTTTAACTAACATCTGTGCTAGTTAAAAAAATACATGTGTAAAGTTTTATTGGATATTAACATTTCAAAGCAGTTGCTTCTTACTTCGCATTCGGCCTTGAGAAAGAGTGTTTGTAGATTGAATAACCAAAAAGGATTATGACTCTGTTAAAATGCATGTTATCCTAAGCTTCTGTTGTGTTATAGCACAAAAGAACTAGCTTAAAACATTGTTTGAGTTTCGTTCAAAATATTCCATCAGAACAAAGGACAGAGTTCTGGACCTCTATACTTTAGTTGGAGTGTGTGAGCTAAAATATGTAGCAATAAACTAAAGTCATTTGCAGAGTGATCCACCTGAGAGCCCCAAATCAGTCTTCACCTACTGACTTGTGATTTTTATTTTAGCTAAGAAAAAAAAAATGTTGGAAAAGACTTTTGGACAAAAAGATCTTTTTTTGTGTGTGTGTATTACTGGAATACAATAGTTTTCTTTAAAATATTGCTTTGGCTTTCTTTTGCTTAAGTACAGGGAGATGCATGATATATAGAGGAAATTCTGAATATATTCATTTACATTACTAGAAAATAATTGATGGCTGGTGACTCAAGATTTCAAAGGGTTGCTTATTTATCTACATAGAACTTGGCTGTGTCTATTGGTCAGTTGCTTAACTGGGTACAAGAATGGCAATTTCAACAAATCTAATACTTCATGACATGGGACTTAAGGCCAGAAGCAAACCTGTAGTTTTATACTCTGTTGTTTCAAATCTCATTATTTATCAAAAACTGGAAAAAAGCCAAACAATGTGGTTACAGGGGGAAAAAAGTAAACAAAAATGTTTACTTATTATTCTTAAGTATAAGGGTCAATGTAGAAAAGCTAACCCTGGTGTAAATGTATGTTCTTGAACAAATATTGGATGTTTATATTTTGTTTATTTCAGGAGCCTCATTTAACTTTTAGTCTCTGAAAGGGTGTTACAGGTTGAACGTGGTATTCATATGCGGTGTCCTGACCGATCAGAGTTATCTTGACAACAGAGAGCAGTAAATTTTTAGATGTACATTATTTTTCCTAATCTGGTGTTGAGACTTAATGAAACTAAGAGAACAATTAGGAAGGGTCAATTTTTTGAAAAAACTCCATAGGCTACATTTAACCACATTGATGATGGCAGGATTAGGGGACAAAACTAAAACTAAACATTTCCTAAAGTTATTATATTTCTGTCAAATTTTTTGACTCTTGAGAGAGTAAATGTCTTAGTTGGATTCCATTTAATAGAAGGTTATCAGAGTGTTAATATGGACACTGCACAGATTTTTAAGATAAGATGTTAAAAGACATTTAGAAGTACATTTAAGAAATGGCAGACCAAAGAGAAAGTGCTAGTTTGTTCATAGGAACAGTAGATATTAGATGAATTATTTGCTAAGACATTTGCAGGGAAAAGCAGGGGACAGATGCCAGCAACAGACTTGAAGTTCCCCAGAGAGGAAAAGACCTACGATAGCACAAAACCAGATGATCAAGGTATTAGAATGTGAAGTCTGACAAAAGCTCCAGGCCATATGGAGA
This sequence comes from Ursus maritimus, assembly GCF_017311325.1. Lineage (NCBI taxonomy): Eukaryota > Metazoa > Chordata > Mammalia > Carnivora > Ursidae > Ursus > Ursus maritimus. Next base: position 63,653,916 of record NW_024425563.1, on the reverse strand, counting down.
CCGTCCCATAATTGTGAAATGGAAAAAGGAAGAGATAAACCTATCTCCCCATCCTTGGTTTCCAAAGAAACAAGACCTCACATTGAAAGTGCTCAAATATATTTAATTTGGAACAAGAAAATCAAAGATAAATTTAGCTATGAAAACAAGATAATTTGTAATGATAATAAAACCATGCATGTTTCCAGGCAGTAAATTAATTAAGGTTTATTCAAAACTTATAAAATGAATTGGTAAAATGGACTCTCAGTCCAGTTTATTATGTCATCAATGTGATTATAGTACCAATCAGTTGCCCAAAAAATTAGTGCAGAACAGATATAGTTTATATTAGGTTATAAAAAGTAATTCTTAGCATCAGAAAATACAAGCATCTCTATTTTATAAGGCTCTAATGAAAAATGAAGAATAAGTAGGAGAGTAAGTGGAAGTATGATGGAACCAGGGGAAATTTCTGAGATCCTCTGTTGAACAGGAGGAAGAAATTTATCCTTATTTCAAATACTCTCTACAGTAGGTGATTTCCTAAGTTTCTTAGATTGCTGGTACTGTTGTCTAGTAGCCCAAGGCAACACAGGACTCACCAGGTTATGGATGCATAAGAAAGTTATGCTGGCATTAACACCAAAAGCTCAGTGAAACCCACCACTGGCTGCTTGATCTAATTGCCGATATCTGTCACATCCCTCCCCCTAGGAGAGAAACGTTTCCTTTTCCTGTATTCTGCTTTGGACCTTCGATTTTGCCTTTTGCTTCTCTGAGATACCCTCCCATGTTCCAGAATATCTCCAGGAGTCTGTGGGAGTTTCTCATAAGTGGTCTCTGCTTTTCATTGTGGTTTTTCTGCAGTTGCATCTGAACTGCCCCTGGCTGTTGCTTACTGAAGCCTGCACTGGAGCTGCTTGCACCAGTGGGCAGACCTGCTCATGTTCAGGGACAGGGTTGGCCCCTGGATTGCCATCTCTCTCTCTCTCTCTCTCTCTCTCTCTCTCTTTAATGTCTTACTGCTCTCATCCCACTGCTAGGGCTGAATCACAGACTCTCACAGGTTCCACGGGGCCTCCTGCTGGGTAGTGGGTCACATTGCACTGGTTGCTGCCTCCTCCATTTGCAGCTGCGTACTGTCATCGCTGCCTCCAGGTTTGTGGTCTGCACATGAACCACTTGTAATAAATAATTTTCTCGTTTTGTCGTTGTCATTTTCTTTATTTATTTAGAATAGCCCCACAGCTGAGTTGCTGGGACTCTAGTATTACATCTATTTCTTTCTTACAGTCCTCTCCTCCTTTAATTTGGTTCATCTTTCTAGATTTATCTTTGCTTTACTCAACTCACCATGATATTGCAGTTTCCCCTAACATGTTAAGAAATATTTACATTTCAGTGTATTTCACTATAATTTTCACCTTTGTAGACTAGACAAATATATTTTCAAGGTACCAAAGTACTAGAAATCTTTATGAAATAGAACCTGCATTTTATTTATCTGTGTATCTCATATATTGGCCAGAATTTTATCTTAAATTGTGTTGACCAGAATTTTATCTTAATCAGTTTAATGTGTTTAATTGAGAAACAGTTATCAGGTAAGGTAAGAAACACTTGTTATTAAAGTCTTATTTTCAGGGGCGCCTGGGTAGCGCAGTCGTTAGGCGTCTGCCTTCGGCTCAGGGCGTGATCCCGGCGTTCGGGGATCGAGTCCCACATCAGGTTCCTCTGCTATGAGCCTGCTTCTTCCTCTCCCACTCCCCTGCTGTGTTCCCTCTCTCGCTGGCTGTCTCTCTGTCACGTAAATAAATAAAATCTTTAAAAAAAATAAAAATAAAGTCTTATTTTCAGTTTTCTCTCTTAATTTTTATTTGTCATAAATTAATTCTTATTATTTTTGCTGTGAGTTGAAAGTCCTTTGGTTAAAATAAATATATATTTGATTAGGTGCATCAGAATTGGGTGAAGAATTGTTTCTTTGTGGACATAATCATGCTGTATTTGTTACAGTCTCTTCATTAAGATTTAAGCTAATTTGGCTATTTAAAAATCTATTATTTTTTCAGACATGGGGTTGTAATCATTCATGGTTTGGTTACAATCATTAGCCTGAGAAATCTTTCATTCAGTGCCATTTCTGGGTTTGTCTATCTATGTTGGTAACTGTACAAAAGAAGTTAAATTCAGTTCAGACATTTCATGCATAAGGTCCTATGACAGGTACTGGGGATTTGGAGATGTATTAAACATGATAAGGATACGCAGGTGGTGAAGGGGGCAGAGAAGGAGAGTTTGTTCAGATGGAGGGAATGGCATGTTCAGAGAACATCGTGAGTGAAAAATACATGGGCTGTGTGATGTCAGGTGTTACAGAAAGTTACAGAAATAGGGAGTTTGTTCCTACAAACAGTATAATCTAGAATTGTCGATTGTATTGCACAAACCAAGTCTCATGTCTTATAGATGATTTTTCCAAATGATTCAAGAGCAAATTCTAGGTAGTCATAGATGCTTAAGTAAAACTCATTTGATGACAAGAAAGCATTTTAAGGGGCGCCTGGGTGGCACAGTCGTTAAGCGTCTGCCTTCGGCTCAGGGCGTGATCCCGGCGTTATGGGATCGAGCCCCACATCAGGCTCCTCTGCTATGAACCTGCTTCTTCCTCTCCCAATCCCCCTGCTTGGGTTCCCTCTCTCGCTGGCTGTCTCTATCTCTGTCAACTAAATAAATAAAATCTTTAAAAAAAAAAAAGGAAAGCATTTTAAAACCAAACAAAAACAAAAATACGTTCCTGGTAGAATTAGGAAGATGGTGTAGGTACATTTCAAAAAGTGAAGTACTTTGTCAAGAGACTTAGTGGTGACTGAGGAAATTGTAGAATTATCATGCAATAATCAAAGCGGGGAATTCACATAATACCAGAGATCGTTGTAAGAGTTATTGATATGAATGTAACACCTGGAGCTGCCACTGTTAATGATGTAGCTTCAGTTGAAAATACCTGCTATCAGCATCTTGTATAAGCAAAGAAGTGCTAAAACAGCTCCCACATAATCCATGAGGGAAATTTCTATTAATGGAATGTTAGTGCTGGGAAAGGATCACAGTGATCTCAAGCTATCAGAAACCTTATGAATATTTCAACTGGGACTGCTTTAAGAGAGTATCTATCTAGTTCAATCCCTTGTTCTACAGATAAGTATACTAGGATTCAGAGAGGTAAAGTGGGTTGCTTAGAGGCACACAGCTAGTTAGTAACAGAGATGGCTCTAATGTATAGTGCTTGTCTTATAGATTTTGCTCTCCCTGTCTGTCCCTTTATACTAGCAAACAAAACAAAACAAAACAAAACAAAACAAAACAAAACAAAACAAAACAAAACAAAACCCTCTTTCTGTACTCTGAACACTTCTGAATTTTCCATACATTGCAATTCTGACACAAAGTACCTGGAGTTAGCACAGGCTCCACAGGCTAAGAGTTCAGTCTTACAAGACCAACCCCCATGTCAGATGCCAGTTGCAAGCCCCAGATTGTCGCCTGTACTTCTAATCAACAAGCTGTGAATCAGGAGTTTGTATAATCCCCTCTTCAGCCTTGTTAATTTGCTAGAATGGCTCATAGAACTTAGGAAAAGTGCTATCCTTACTGTTTTTGGTTTACTAAAAGGGATACAACTCAGGAACAGCCATGTGGTAGAGAAACATAGGACAAGGTATAGGAAAGGGGTTCAGAGCTTCCATGCTCTCTCCCGAAATCCTCCATGTGTTTATCAACCTGGTAGCTTTCTGAATCTCTTTGTTCAGGGTTTTTGTGGCGATTCCGTTACATAGACAGGATTGATTAAATCATCGGCCATTGGTGATGGGCAGGCCCTTTCCTGTCCTGGGGAGTCTGGGAGGTGCTAAAGGTTCCAACACTCTAATCATTTGGTTGGTTTCTCTGGCAACCAGCCTTCACCCTCCAAAAGTCACCTCATTAATATAGACTCAGGTATTGTTGAAAAAGACTTGCTATGAATAACAGAAGACTCCTATCACCTCTATCATTCAGGAAATACCAAGCGTATGAGGAGCTCTGTGCCAGGAGCCAGGGATGAAGAAAAAGTATATATTTCTTATTGTATCACGTATTAGTTAGATAAATAGGTATTTGTGGGAGAATTAAGTGGCCTACTTTCAGAGTAATAATAAATAATAATAATAATACAGTCCTTTTAGGTTTGCTATCTTTCTATCATATCATACCACCTTTTGTGAATAAATTGCATATTTTTTGATCAAGATGATAATATGATCCAGAAATACCAAATTTCAACTGGAATTGATTAATATTTCTTTGTTGAAAATTAAGTGATTTTGAGATATTTTAAGATAACTTTACCAGTGATGTGAATTGCTTTAGCTTCCCAGAAATCAAAGGGACCTTATATTTGTTGTAATGTATACCTGTGACATATGTTTTAATATGACATTTAATAAAACTACTCAGAGTGGGGAAAGCTCATCAGGCTGGGTAGTGTCATTGTCCTCATCTCCACTGGATCAGCAGACCATGAGTCTCCATGACTAGACAGTAAGGTCACAGGACTTCTGAAAGGGATGTGGCTTGTGAAGGGCAATTACATGAGGTGAGGCATTTCTTCAGTATTAACAGTCATATCTAAGGATTTTAATTTCATAATGTAAAATGAATGGAAACATGCAATCTTAATTATCTTACTAGGTTAAGAAGTTTGTGATTGTTAATTCAGGGAGGTTGCAATCCTTGAGAAACATCAGTACTGTGTCAGGCTGGGTCCTAGATGGTTTGGAGACATTCTCTGATCCACCTCACCCACTTTGGGTCAATCTCCTACTCCTGGGAGGCTGGAGTAGCTCATCTAGGTATATGCTTCATTCATTGCAGTGAGACTGGTAGAAGCTATGTGTCTTTTCTGGAAACCTGAAAGTTGATATCCCAAACCAGGAAAAGTCCTGGAGATGATTATCAGGAGCCAGAGGGAAGAAGCAGGAGGAGGAGAGTGGGAGTCATGGGTGAATAAGCCAGCAGCAGGGTTATCTCGATGAGTCGTGGGGTAAAGGTAGTGATCACCTTCAGCCGTAGAGGGTGAGACTACCTCACTGAAAGGGCAGCAAGGGGCAGAACAGGTAATGAGGGTGAAGTGTGGTTGCCTAGGATCCTGGGGAGAGGCAGAGGTCAGAGTCTAAGGCCTAAACCAAACACAGGGACATTAAAATTCACTTAGATACATGGGGTGGGCATGTGAGAATGCGCTGCTCCCAGCCAGAGTGGCTGGTGCAACGAGAGCAAAATCTCAGTGGAAATGCACAAGTGGGAAGAGAATTCAGATTTCTGTAAGAGGTGCGGGTCTTTGAAGTAGCAATTCCCTAACCTAACTTTGCATCAGAATCTCCTCGGGATCAGGTTTCTAGGTTGGTGGTTAGGAGATGCATTCTAACTTTATCAGTTTTAGCTGAGATCAGGAATCCATGTTTTTATTTATTTATTTTTAAGGTTTTATTAATTTATTTTAGAGAGAGAGAGAGAGAGAGAGAGTGTGAGTGGGGGGAGGGGCAGAGAGAAAGGGAGAGAGAGAATCCCAAGCAGACTCTGTGTCCAGGAGAGCCCGACGTGGGGCTCGATCCCAAGACCCTGAGATCTATACCTGAGCCGAAATCAAGAGTCAGATGTTTAACTGACTGAGCCACCCAGGCACCCCAGAATCTGTGTTTTTAAAAGAATCCTGTAAGATTCTGATATACAACTGGATTTGGGGTTGCATTCCTCTGGAAATTCTTTACAGTACTAGCAGAGTGATTCAATGATTATATTTCAATGTTTAATAAAGACTTTGGAATACTTATAAGAGATTACCTTCACTTTAGCAAATGTCTTTAGTCTGTATAAGAGATCATAAAAATAAGAGGCAAGACTTTCCTCTCCTACTCTTATGCTCTTATTCCATTGGAAAAAAATTTGCATTTGAAATACGTCAGTGGGATCAACATACAGATACAAAATTGAAACATAGTCTTATGCCCTGGTGCTTAATGGAAATGAGTACCCACAGACTAGACTCTGGACAGGAATAAATAGAAGTATTGACCAGTAGTCAGAAGAAATCGTAGCATTTATAAAGGATGAGTGATGCCTCTTCAAAATGTAGCACAAAATATGCCATTTGATGGAATGCACACACTATTAACCTTTTTATAGTTCAAGTCATTAGAATGTGATGTTGAATATTTTCAGACATCAGAAAAGATGGATTTACCATGAGGCAGCTTGTTAGAGCAAAAAGAGCTCTTGATTTCAATTCAAGGAATCTGGGCTCTACTCCTCATTCAGCTACCGGCCCCATGTCCCTGAAGAAAGGAGTGGGACTGCATGTCCAAAGTTTCCCAAGATCTAATATTCTATGATATTTGTCATTATAATTTAGGATTCTTAGACAGAAATAGGTCAGATGACTGCAATATTATAGTAGTTGGCAGAAAAAAGAAATGCATCAATATGGCTTATATTCTTCCAGTAAGAGGCTACAACTAACAAGATCATTTCTGGATTTGCCTTTTATATTCCCTAAATCCTTAAAGCTCTTTTAATTAGAAAAAAAAGTGACAACCTGTTTTTTCCTGGCTCCTTGATCTCTTTTTCTTTCTATAGACCATCCTAACTTGTCATTCATTCACTCATTCATTTAACAAGTATTTATTGACATGTGTGCAAGGCACTGTGATATTTAGTATGAAAAATCTACTCCAAAGGAATTTAAAGATTAATAGAGATAATGAGAAATACACAGTGTTCCAGAAAAGAAGAAACACTGTGGTAGAAAATAATGATTATCCTGAGAATTCAGCTAAGTGAGCTTATTTCTATTGTGATTGCTATTTATAGAGATGGCATGTGAGTGACATCCTAAAGTTCAGATAGGGTTTGGAAGTAGAAATTTGGTGGGGAGCAGGCTTCCAAGTACAGAGAGATGAAAGAACTGGATCATGTTTAGAGAACAGTGAACAGTTTAGCTTGGTGTAACAGACATGTGAAGGAGATCCCTGGGAAATGAGCTGAACACATGGGCTGGATTAGTAATGGTGAAGTGCCTCTAGTGAGGCTCACTGTTTGACTTTTCAGGAAGCGGTTTCCTACAGATCAGGCCATTTCTGGGCTTGTTAATTTCTTATTTCTGCTTAGGACACCTTTGCCATTAGCTGTGATCACCACTATAGTGTGTCTATGTTTCCTCACACACGGACTCATTTTCAGGAAGACATTTGACTGGTATCCTGGCTTTGAAACATGGCCTTTGATATGTAAGACTGGGATGCCAAAGGTTAGGTTCAGTCTTTCTACTTTTTTGACTGTTTTCTCTCAGGCTGTACTCTGATTTTATTAATTCTTAATCCTATCCCTTCAGTATGTCTCCAGATGGTTTGTATGTTGGAAAAAGAGACTGCTGCTCACAATACAAGAGAAAATCTAGGCTTCCTAGTAGGAAACACTAGAGATCCTAGGTGTTCGGAGCTTCGTTTTTTTGTCTTACTAACAACCTAGCATACTTACAGTTCTGTGACTGTGTGAAGAGATTGCATGTGTTTGAAGAAGTTTCACTTTAAAGAACAAACCAGACCTAATCATTAGTTATATTCTAATGCTTACTTTTGTCACCATGAGAAGAAAATTCCAAATCACTTCTTTCAATATCCAGTGTCTCCTATGCTGTTTATTATATTCCTCTGGAACCATTTTGCCTACCTCTTTGAAAGCTATTAATTTTGTCCACTCAGTGACATTTGAATCTTCCGTGGAATGTATTTGCTATGTTGTTTAAATATCTTCCAACAAAAATAATAAGTGGATTTGATTTGGAGTGTAGGTAGTCTAGAATGTGAGTTTTAAAAGACTCAAATTCACTATGTTGCTTTGTCTAACAGTATTAAGTGTATTTGGGGTTTCTTCTGTGCGGTACTGAAGGGGGGAACTTTATCATCTCGTTCCTTATCCTTCTCTCTTGTCTTTTCCCTCTCTGGCCAGTGGCCCTGGGTTTTCTCCCAGGAGCAGTTTTTGCCTGTTTCTTCAAATCCTGTGCTTTGGTAATGCTCCATTAAACTCATTCACAAAAAGGTTTAATAAACTGATAACTCTCAGTGGGTTTCCTTTATCAAGCTTATTTACTTTTAACAGCTTATTTTATTCTAAACTGAAGGAGTTATTTTTTATTGGGTATGTTAGAGGTAGTGAGGCATTCCTGGCTTCTTAAAATAAATAATGCACCCTTTACCCTCTCCCATCTCAACTAAGAAGAGCCATTGTTTAATTCAGTATTTGTTTAGGTACTTCTAAAGTTCCTTGTTAGGTATTATGTTAAGTTTAGTGCATACACTTGATATTTTATGCCTACAAGCTTCCTGCTTCTAGTTTGCATTTAGAATATGTTTCATTCCTCAAGTGTTTGGTGTTTTCTACTTACATCTAATGAAAATTCTGTGCTGCTGTCAAAATTCGGAAAGCACAGTTATCATTCACTGTGGTAGGTCAGGAAAATTTAAATTGGATTTGTACTCTTCAAAATCATAGTCTGTTTAGGCATAAGCAAATTACATGCAAATAATGTAGAAAATATCAGGTGTATTTGTTACACTTGGATGTGACCTTTGGGAAAATAATATTAGAAAAGTGCCTGGCTTTATCGTAGGACCACTGGAAAGATCTGACAGAATAGGTGGTCATCTGCACATAGAAAAACTATAATTTCTTTATGCCATTGCTCATATGAGAATTAGAGTCCTGCTCTGATAAGTAAGTAAGAGGAAAACCGAAGAATGTTAGCTGCATGAATGTGCTGATGGCAAAGGGACAAGTGGCATTACCTGACTTTAGTGTTTAAACTCATTTCTCTCATTGGTTTGCCTTTAGTGTTAATCTTGTTAAATCAAAGAAGAGAAGAGAATTATGGGAACACTGCTGTGTCAGGAATACCACATGTAGCTCAAAACAAGATTCCTTCAAATCAGCTTATTTTTATGATAAACTTGAACTTATGTCATTCACGTCATTATTGTACTTATGGCCGATAATGCCACACTTTATCCTGACTTACATGTTATGGTAAACACATTATGCTGATTTTGCTGCATATAAGAAGTTGTTTGAATGAGAAAAAACAGGCAAGAACTTGCACTATTTGGCAAGGTATTCCATGAAGACAAAGTAAATCACTATCAAAATGATATGGTTTGGGAAGTGCTAAGTAAAAGTCTCTCCAGCTCAAAAAAGAGCCCCCCTCTTTGACTTAAAGTTATACTATATGTTAAAATATCCCTCACGCTAGTGATCATTCAGGTAGATTACACAGTATGTGATCCATTAGTGCTCAGGTGCTGAGGATACCATACAGGTAAACTATGAAGAGGTAGGTCTGGGTGATGGTGTTGGTCTGGATTTTAGAGGATTGAGCACTGCCAGAGTGAGCCAGTAGAGGTGCCAATAGAGGTATTTATGTAGCCAGGGGAAAAACAAGGAGAAAAGGACTCCAAGGAAGAGGAGTGCTAGAATGGGGAGATGGGGAATCCAAATTTCATCAAATCTTTTCATATCAAGGGAGATTAATTTTACATCTAGTGTTATTCATTTCATCATTTGATTTTAACTTGTTAAAAGTCACCGTGAAGACATTTGGTTGGGAAAAATGATGTATTGAAACATCATTTTAGCTTCATTTTTCTAACCATAGAAACATGGTTCTTGTTTCTGTCAAATTTATGTCTCTTGGCATTTTCCCTCAAAATGCATGGACACAGAATCAGAGAGAAATGAGTTTAAATACTGGCATTTCTTCTTAGGAGCAGAGTGACCTTGGGCAAGTGAAATAACTGCACTGACCATCCATTTCTTCTTTGTGAAATAGAAACAATAACCTTGATGACATTTTTGAGGAGAAATATGGTGATATCTGTATCTCATCTGGTCGAGTGCTGGCACATGGTGAATGTTCAGTATTAGCTAGTATCATTATTATGGGTACAGATACCTCTCTGCTGACACATTCTGACAATTCTTTCTTTCTGGAAGTAAGCCTATTGGTCAGGTTTAACACACATAAATGAAATTTCATTTCTCTACAACTATGAAATTGGAATCATTGTTGTCTTTTTTCTCCAAATGGTACAAGTATATGAGTAGTTGATTTGATGTCAAATAAGTGGGTTAAGAGAATCTTAGCCTAACTTTTTTTATGTCAAGAAATTTAAAGATTCTATGTTTGAAAACTGATGTGGCTCTTTGTACTCATTATGAAATGCACACTATGACTTGTTTCTTCCTGGCATCTTGGATAGGGACCCTTGCTTACTTTGGCATAGTTCTATGTGTAAAAGAGTATCTTCAAAATATAGAGCATAATAAGCTGATAGATTCTCTGGGATCTGACATTTTTAAAATGGAGAAAACTCATTATTCAGAAACTTGAAAATAGAAATATAAACTTTTTAATAATATTAACATAATTAATAACCCTAATGTAAGCCTAATGATTCATTATATGTCATAAATTCCTTTGCATTTCTTATGGATAACTCAACATTTTTAGTAAGTGTGGTCTCTTCTATTATGTATCTCAGTAAATGTGATTCTCATTTTTTTGCAATTAACACAGTATTACCACAATATCCTAGGTTGTTGTTTCCACTATTATGTCCTCCTCTCCTTATCCAAACTCATCTGTTTAGATCCAAAGTTTCCCAACAGAACTGGAAAGTATAGTTAAAGGTCGTTAAGTCCTTGGTCTGGGCACAGCAGGCGAAAAGTATGATAGAAAGTATATGATGTTTGAGCTTAGTGCGTTGCGTTCAAATTGGATAAATGGATTCTTTTTTTTGAGAGAGAGAGAGAGTGGGGGAGGGTCAGAGGAAGAAAATCTTCAAGCAGACTCCCCACTGAGCATGGAGCCCGACGTGGGGCCAGTCCCATGACCCATGAGATCATGACCTGGGCCAAAACCAAGAGTCAGATGCCCAACTGACTGATCCACCCAGGCCTTACTTTAAGACTTTGGCACTCATCAAGAGATAAGTCATTCTTATAATGGAAGGAACCCATGCTAGAGAAGGGGAAATATAGGTCCTGTTCTTATCCAGCTCCTCATCTGACAATCTTATTGAGAAACCAACTTGAAATTGCACATAGATTTTCCTTGTTAGGACACAGCTAACAGCCAAGATTTCAATGTATCAGAATGTAATCAATAAATATTGCAGAACTGGATTATTGCTTCAGGCACATCCTTCTAAAGAAGCTCTTGTCTGCTGTATTGTCACATTTTAAAACTGACATCAGTTAATATTTCAAGGTACTTTTTTTCCCCCCATGGCCTTTCTTTTGACTTCTCCTAGTGCTTTCCCCAATTAGCGTAGTACCTAATTCATACTGTTCACTTTTTTCAAAAGTATTCATTGAATAAGTATATGTTTGTATATCACTGGAATTATAAAGAGCTTATTGAATCCTTCATTATCTAATCTAGGAAGGGAGTACATAGCTTGATTAACTTGATACAGGAGAATAACCCAGAGCTTTCAGAATCAGGGGCACCCAGATTTGAATCTCTTCTATCATGTACTAGCTGGAAAAATAAAGTAGCTTCTCTGAGCCTTAATTTTTTTTTTCCAAGTAAAATCCATGTGCTTTCTATCACGTAGGATTTCTGTGTAGATGAAGAGAGAGAAAAAAATTCTCCCGGTCAGCTTCTTAGAGGAAAATACAGGGTACGCTGTAATGGGAAAATGAGAGTATTTTACAAGGTTAAAGGATATCTACAAGGTCTTATGAAGCATCCTGGGACTAGCAACAGGGGGGAGCCATTGCTATACCTGGGTCTGAAGGAACAAGGAGAGTGAAGAGTTTGCAGAACCCAGAAATAGTGCTCTGCTGTAGGAGAGAGGCATCTGGAGCTGTGGCCTGTGGCAGAGGGATATAGCTAGACCATAGCCAGGCAGGGAGTGAGATCAGGGAACAAATATCCTGACTTCTCTTTATTCCCACTCTCCCATTTCCTGCTAGTACCTCTGATTGGCCAAGTCCATTCAGAAGGAACACACTAATACAGGTTAGTTCATACCGGTCTGCTCTGGGCAACAGAGTAGGATAGAAAGAAACATCTTTCTCTCTCTCCCTCTCCCCTCTCTCTCTCTTTTGATCTATGGATCCATCATGAACATAGTGCTTGCTACATAACACACAGGGTAACCATATAATTTACTGCCTAAATTGCAACATTTTTGAGAGCAAAAAGGGACAATACTGTTAATAATTACACTGGGACAACAGGCATAGAACAGATTTATGCCAGGCAAATCAGGGTTTATTGTCACCTTACTAACAGAGCATAATAAGCTTAGGTAAATGTGAATTTTCTTCCCTACCTTTAATTCTTTTTTCAGATTCTTTCCTCCTGTTATAGAGTAATGCAGGTATTTTGAGAAAGAAGATTGGATTATTTTAATAAAGCAATCTAGACTCATCTCCCTGTGGCAGGCTTTCCAAAGTTGGTAATTATTACTGAGTCCCTTGCTAAAATCTGCCAGAAGAATGAGAAGGATTTAGGTTATTTTTTAAACCTAAAACCTGATTATCTTGTTTAGTAGTTTCTCCCAGCTTAGAAACCTTGTTTGAACACTAAAGACAGTAGATGCAACAGAGAGTCTATTACTCAATAAATGGAATATACATACAATGCACAGGGGAATTTGGTGAGTTATTTATTCTTCTCTGGCACAGCTTTGCTGTCTTACTTATATCTTAAAATCAATTATTGTACATGTTGGTTGCTTTGATTTGGAAGACACCTGTGATTAATATTTTTAGAAGGAGTAAATATTGGTGATTGAACAGGAGTAGTTTTCAATGTCATTATATATAACACAGAACAAGAAACGGGAGAATACTAATGAATGCAGGGAATTAAGTAGATCAATAAACATTTCAGCATATGCTGGTAGGTACATATAAGTTCAGACAAAAATAATTTTAGTTAAACCAAGAAGTGCCAATATGATCAAATATGATGGAGTGGATTTGGAACAACAAAAAAACCTCTTATTGTGAAAATTGTATGTGGTTTACCTTCTATATGCTGGAATTTTTGACAACGTATTTGGGAAATAAATAACCTTGGCTATTTCTGCTTATCGATATTTCACCTTTTATACTTGTGTTTTTACTGTCCTATATGTGACAGCTGTGTCAACATTAGTGGCCTGATGCTTCCCTTTGAGGTTTCCTGGGGTAATCTGCAGCCTGGGCTTGAACCCACTTCTGGTGCTGTTGCTCCTGGCTTTCTGACTTTCTTGAAAACATTACCTTTTCCCAGCTTGGATGAGTCTCTGTTCTCAAGCTCTTGCATTGCTTCTTTGCCATGCATCCGTATTTGAATAAGGTTTCCTCAAGGAGTGACTTATTCCTTTTCTCCAGAGACTTCTTTTTAGTTAACAGTTGGGAGAGTCACTTGACCGTGACTCTAATGGATTGGGGTGACATCTGGCTCATTCAGCCCTAGTGCTTTTCCAACCCTATTGGAGAATAGGGTATACTCCTTAAGGAAAATGCCTCCTAACTTTTCATTAAGTTTTTTTTTTAATTAAACAAACATTTTATTGGTAAGAAAATACTCAGTCTTGTCGTTTAACCTGTTCTGTGCCATCAATGAAGTCTTAACTCTCTAGAGTTAAGGTGTTCTGGCCTTGCATTATATGAAATTGTTCAACTGGAGGCACATACAACAACATTCTAGAGGCAGGATTTTGTATCCTATAATTGATATCATGTTATCAGAAACTTCCTAAACCAAGGTTGGTCACAGCCTTGGTGGAGGGCCAAGCCTAAATTACAGGCCTCGCTAGTTTTTTATGATATGTTTATGCAAGGGTTTATAGTTTCTGTGAGTTCTTTCTGGAACTTTTTTGAGGTCACCCCCACAAAATATAACCAAGGAATTTTCACAACTTGACCATACTTTTTAAAATCATATGTAATTATAAGAAAAAGATCTTTGCTGCCAAATACACATTTTTAACTTGCAAAGTAGACGTTAAAATTTTTTTATCCACTATGATTATCATATAAAGGTAAAGCAAAAATTCATAAATAAATTGGTTGACTAATTTATTTATTTGTTCACCAAATGCTTTCTGAGTCCTATTACATATCAGTGTTCTTCTAGACACAAGGGGTACAATGGCGAGTAAGATGGGCATATTCTCTAATCTGGTGTAGTTTACATTTTTAGTAGGGGAGACAGGCAGTAAACAACTACAAAACAGGTAAATAAATAAGCCAACAGAAAGTAGCAATGCTATGTCAAGATAACTATGCTTGAGTAACAGAGTGGGTGCTCTTCAGGTTAAGGATGGTCTTTTAGAGGAGGTTACTTTCAAATCTAGGTTTGAGTGACAAGATGCATCAGCAAAGCAAAGATCTGGGGACATACCATTTCAATAAACCGGAATAGTAAGCCCACAGGCCCCGAGGCCAGGACTAGGCTGGCACATTCCAGGCACTGGAGGAAGGGCAGGGGAGCTAGAGTAGGAAAGAAGGAGAGTATGAGAAGTTGTTAGGAAGGGCTTGTAATGTCCTGTTGGTGATTGTAAGCCAGTAAGAGGAGTTCAGATTTTATGCTAAGTTGCTATGGAATATAAGGGAGGGAGTTACATAAGAGAGTGACATGGGGCACCTGGGTGGCTCAGTCGTTAAGCATCTGCCTTCAGTTCAGGGCATGATCCTGGCGTTCTGGGATCGAGCCCGCATCAGGCTCCTCTGCTGGGAGCCTGCTTCTTCCTCTCCCACTCCCCCTGCTTGTGTTCCCTCTCTCACTGGCTGTCTCTCTCTATGTCAAATAAATAAATAAAATCTTTAAAAAAAAAAAAAAGAGAGAGTGACATGATCTGAGGAGCATATTTTAAAAATACTCTGGCTGCTGGGTAGAGAATTAACCACCATAAGGAAGCAAGAGTGGAAGCCTGGAGACCACTGAAAAGTTATTGTGCCACCAATGAGAGATGGCAGTGGCTTGCACTAGGGTGCTGGTGACAGGGATGGAGGGAAGTAGGTGGAATGGAGAAAAGTCTTGTTTTGTGGTATTTGCCTTTAGAATATAGTCTACATGAATATAATAGTCAATGACTAGCTTCAGAAGATTGTTTCTTTCTGATTATTAGAACAAGACTTCCAAAACCAACCAACCAACCAAACAAACAAGACTTCCTAGGAAAGAGCTCAAGAAGGGTTTATATGTGCCTTTGCTATACAACCTCATCCTTCCTTAGTTTTCTTGGCCTCTCATCTAGAATACTGCCACTTGAACTTTCTCATATAATACTGTAGGAAAATCCCCCATAGTTACCTCTCAGTGTGGTCCTGTTGAAGGAGTGCTTTATGTTAGCCTGACTCCCTGCATCATTTGTGTGCACGTGTAGTTCATAGATTTTCATGCTGTTTGGACAAGAATGATGATAACCTCTCAGGCCAAGTTGAAAGGAGGACAAGTATGGCAGAAGGGATGCTGGGGGCATAAGTTGCTTTGGAGGATGAGATGACCCATGCTTAATGAATTGGATAGGAGAGAAGGGGATTTGAACAAACCACCCTTGGACAAAACAGAGCCTGTCAGTGATGTGAGGGATAAGTCACTGAAGCTCCTTACCAGTAAGCTAAGGTTTCCAACAAGCCTAGGTCAGGCATCTCGATTAAATATTTAGAAGGAGCTCTGAGAAAAGAATGAGATGGGGGTGGGGGAGGCAAGTGAGAGGCAAGGAGAGAAAAGTTTAGAGCAGAAATGGAGCTTAGCAAAGTCAAAGCAAGAAGAGGGGAAGAGTTCCATTTCCCAGTCTCCTCAAAAACAAGCAAGCAAACAAACAGCAACAAAAAACCCCAAATTAAAGCCAACGAAACAAAACCTGTTTCTGAACAAAAGTCAGTCAACATTTTGGTAGAAAAAACACTGGCTTTAGAGTCAGGCAGGCCTGAGTTTGAGTCCACATTCCGTATTATATGTGAGTCTGCAAACAGGACACAGTCTCTGAGTCTGAGGTTCCACATTTTAAAATGGAAATGTAATGCTGAAACCAGAGTGACCTTGGAAGAAATTTAATGAGCTGGCACATTGTTTGAATCCAAGTCCTGACTTTTTTATCTAGGTGTCTTTGGCAAGAAAGTTAACCTTTTTAATGTTGGTTTTCTTATCTAAAAAAAGGGACTAATGACCGTGTCACAGATTGTTGTCTAACATATTATCACTACTTTACTTTATTGTTGGAGTTTTTATTGTTTAAAAGCTTGACCCAAAGCAAGCCATGGATAAATATTATTTTCTTTCTGCTATTTTCTTTCCTTCAACTCTTGTATCTCATTATCACTCTTCCTTCATCACAGAAAATCTTTTTCTTCCTGCAGTTTTCAAGTTTTAGTCTTCAAGTTTGCATAAATGAGTATATGGCTGCTTTAAGCTATTTTTCCCCTGAGATAAATGCATGACTTCTTTCCCTGTGTTTGGAATAATTATTAATAATTTCCCTGTTTGCTCTCAAAAGTGTGCCAGTTTGGACAACGAAATACATGGTCACCCCTCTTATGGTTCCTGTTACTCATGAAATCATTCAATATGTAATGGAAAATACATACCTTTGGAAAACTCAGTGCTCTATGAAAGAAGGTTCAAGTCAAGATTAAGTTTGTAAAAACGATTTTCTGAAAAAAACAGTGTCTTGTTTACCAAATACACAATGAATCTACCAGCAAGCCCTGATTAATGAGGACCCTCATGATGGCTTGTCACTCCTGGAACATTTTGGGGTAAACCAAATGTACTCCTGTAGGTCATTTCCTCAAGCTGCAGGTTATGAAAATGCCCATGCTGTTGAAAAATCGTGACTCCACTCTCTCCCAAGCATAGGTGTAGGGTTGTCTCTGTGATCAGGTGCCATTACACGCACATGGGGGAAGTTTGAATTGTCCTTTGTCATCCATGCCATGGGAGCTTGTCAAAGAACCACAGCTTTCTTTGGGAAAACAAGCTTTATATGTCCCAAAAGAAAATAAAGCAGGATGGTGCTGCGGGAACTACTGGATGACATTTTTTGGGATGGTCATTTTTTTTTCAACCTGAAATATAGTGGAGAAAAAAGCTCTTTTAAAAAATTTAGTCTGGACCTAGCCCTAGCACCATGTCAAATTGGAGAAACCATGAAACTGAATCCTTAATATTTCATTCCTACTTAAACAAGTTATAGTAACACTTGTCTATTTTCTTCATAGGGTGATATTTGATTCATAATTTGATTATTGTACATTGCATCAAGAAAAAAAGTAGAGGAGTTCATAATGTTATAATTGATCAATGTAAGACACTTCTAAAATTCACCTCACTCTCATCCATATGCCAACCCATACCTCACCACAGTGTAACTAGAAACTCATATAAAGCAGTCACACAAACTAGTCTCTGCCTTCAGGTAGCTTGCTAACTTAGAGATATACACATGAAAAAAAGTTGAAGAAAGTGAGAATACAGTATAAAATAAGTGCTAAATTAAGTTAAAAATGAATACTTTAAGACAGGATTTGGGATTGTGTTGATTATTCAGTCTACTTGGCAAAGCAAATCTCTGAATACATTATTACTTTAAAACCAAGTATTAGCGGGCTTAAACTTTTTAAAGTATTGGATATAATTTTGGATGTCTGGCAGAACTAGGCTATCAACTTTTATTAAAACAATTTCTTCTAGAAAAAACATGAAATATTCATTGCTAATATTTAAACCAAACTTCCTTTTATATTAAATCTAGAATTAGAATAGGATACTTTTAATTTTTGTAACAGTAGGTGCATTATTCTATAACAGTAATAGCTGCAATTTAAGGGCTTGGTGGCTGCTACGTCTGTGGTGTAAACTGTCTCATGTTATCTTCCCAGTCTTCTTAAGAGCCACGTATTATTATCTCTAAATCACAGATGATGAAACTGAGGTCAGTGCTTTGGTCAAAGTCACACTGTTAGAGGTTGATAGCAATAGTTTTCAATGCCAGGCTTTGTTCTTACTGTATTACAGAATGCAGTTTGTGGAACAAGATTATTATTGTGATGATGTTTTCTTTCTAGATGTCATCATTGCTTTGGTGGAAGTTATAATTTACTGCTGATCTAAATGCTTGTTGAACACCTATTTATTCTTACTTACCAGATTGTCATCATCAGATTTAACCACTTTGCTAGTTGATGACCCTTACCTCTTAGTTTCCTTAGGACTAGGTAGATGTGAGACCACTTTGGCATTCTTTGCTAATGAATTTTGGGCATGTGTTGTACTGGTCTTCTAGCTTGACCTCTAATATGCCAAGTATTTGGTGCCACCACTGACAGGAAGTAGCAGCACTCAGAGCTTTTCTGTAACAGGAAAAAAAAAAAGCCCTCACAAATCTAAGATTCAGAGCAATGGAAATTACCCAACATATAGGAAACTTTGCTTATCTCTCTGGTGATATTTTAAAAATAGAGCATTAAAAAGGAGCCTAAATTAAAATCTCCATTCTCAACTGTTTGCTCTAATTATTGTTCATGGAATCATTCCTTTGCTTCTTAATTTTGTTTTTTACATCAGTGTACTCCTTAAAACTGGGGAGAATAACATCATATATCAGGGGATTTAGAATCACAGTGCTTAGCAATTGCTAAAATCATGAAGTTTCACAGAATTTTTGTTTTATATTAAAAATTCATGTAAGTGGTATACTCTAATTCATTACATATTCTTATCAATTTTTATATAAATGTATTGTTTTAAATTACTTTCACACAAAACTGATATTTCAGGAAGATATGCCACATTTTCCAGTGGTTTGAGCTATTTGGCAAACAAACTCATGTTTTCTGGTGATGCACATCCTATAGTTTGAAAATCATAAAGTTAAGGAATTTTCTTCAGGAAATCTGTTTGGAATACTGAACTACTCATTAATTTATGCATTTAGCAGATTTTTTTTTCAGTGTTCACTCTGATTAATGACTATTCAAGCATTGTGTACAGACTTGTGGCTAATTTCATCAAGGCCCTTGCTTTCTTGGTGCCCCCTTTGGTATTAAATAATAATAATAAATAAATAACCAAGTAAACTAAAAAATGTCACATATTGATCAATTCTGTGATTAAAATAAAGAAAGATATAGTGAGACAGAGTAAGTGGCATTTCTTTAGACCTGGTAAGTCAAGAAAGATCTCTCTGGGGGTGTGACATTTTAAATGACACCTGTATGATAAGAGGAAGCCAGCCATACAAATATATGTTGTACTAATTTCCAGGCATATAGTTCCATGATAGAGCAAAAGTCCTAGGGTAGGAATGAGCATGACTTGTTCTTTTACCAGAAAGAAGGCCAGTGGCATGAAGAGCAAGAGGAAGAGAGGTGAATGGTGAGGCTAGGCGATCAGCTTGTCAAAGTCCTTGTAGACGGTGGTACCCAGAGTTTGGGTTCTATTCTAAGCATGAAAGATGTCAGCGGAAAGCTTGAAAGGGGGAGTTACATGATCTGCTTTATCTTTTTGAAGATCTCTCTGGATGCTGTGTGGAAAAAGGATTGTAGAGGGTAAGAATGGAAGCATAAATGAGCAGTTAGGTGGGCTCTGAAATGGTGTAGGTGAGAGATGATAGTGGCTCAGATGGGAAGAGTAGCAGTGGCTGTGATAAATTTGGGATATGTTTTAGACGTAAAGTTAAAAGGACTTACTCATTTATTAGGTGAATAGAAGTGCTGGAAAGAAGAAGAAAATTGTCAGAGATTTTAGCCTGAGCAACTGGGTATGCCACTTGGTAAGGTGGAGAGGAGGATGATTTGAAAGAGTGAACCAAACTTCCATTTTGGGAAATTCACTATCCAGGTGAAGTCAAGTAGGATACAGGAGCCAGAGAAAGGGTCAGGTGGGTGTGTTCCACACGGAGAGAACTGCAGATACAAAGGCCCAAGTCTGGACTACGTTTGATGAGTTTTAAGACCAGACAGAGCACTAGTGTGTCTGGAGCATGAAGCGAGAAAGACACCATTAGAAATGAGGTCACAGAGGTTGGCCTCAGGCAGGATCATTCAGGGTCTAAAGGCCATGCAAAAGAGTTTGGACTGTATTCTGAATGTGACAGAAACTCATTGGCGGGTTTAGCCCAAGTAACACAGTGTGATTAACATTTTTAAAAGGATTACTCTGTCTGTTGAGTAAAGAATTGATGGGGGAGAGGGTGGTGCAGGAAGGAAGAGTAGAAGAGGAGGGAAAAAATTACTAGAAGGCGATTAGAGCTGGTGATATGAGATACGTTGCAATGTGGGTGAGTTCTTCACAGTCACATGTTTTCCCACCCATGTTCCATATGATCTTTGAACATCCAACTGAAGAGTAATAGAGGTGAAGGATCTACTTATAATAATAGAAACATAAATTTATATATTTACATAACATAAGTCATTTGTGCATAGTTTTGGTCTATGCTCAATTTTCTGGGAATGTAAGTATTGTGTATATCTAAGGAAATACCGTCCTTGTTTTGTTCAAAACTCTGCCAGCAGCTGTTCACTAGTTTGGAAAATCAAGTCATTGATGGCAGTGCCTCCATAGTATTTAAGTGGCCAGTAGTTCATATCTATATCTACCTGCATTTGTGTCATCTTACTGATGGTTCTTTGTATAGGTACAAGCATCTGACACCAACATGTCTTGGAGAGTAGTAGTTTCCATACATTTGCATATTGAAGTACATCTTATGGACACTATACTGATTTTTTGAAAAATATGTAGGTTAAAATATCGATGAATTTTATTTCAGAGTGCTGAACTATTGTTATATAAAGGGAACCACTAATGTGATAAATTGAGAACCACAAATCTAGGTAATGATGGGTAACATAGGTTTCCGGTGATGACTGATAGACTTAGATCTGATAATCTCTTAGAGTAATGCAATTTTCCCAAGAACTGGTAGCTAATTGGCCACAGATACTGATTTTGGACCCAGCTCAGACTGTTCCAAAGCCCATATTCATTACATCATACCCATCAGTTGTAAGGATTTATTTTCGAAGTTTATTTCCTACAGTAGAATGTCCTGCTTACATTCTTAGCCCAAGGAAAGTATTTTGAAGCTATCCCTCTACCAGTAATAAAGGTGTTCATTCAGCCAATTTAAATAATTAAATAATTAAAATAATTAAATTTGAATGGTAAGAATAGATATAATAAATATTTGGTCTGTTATATGAAGAATAAATCCTGATTTTGGCCTTTTTTTTTCACTTCTAGTTGTTGGGCTGTCTAGCACAAAGAGCTGGGTTTTTATCATGGTTTCTAATTTAAACTTGAAAATAGTTTCTATTTGTTTTTAATTATCTTCCCCTTATCACAAGCTTATCTCCTATTGGTTAGGTAAATGCTTCATGACTACTAGAAATAGAAAACACATACAGATTTTTACTTTAAGATTTTAGAACTAATACTTGTTTACTAGAAAAGCTATTCAGTTTTTATCTCTGATTTCCCTTTGTAGAAATTCACCTGGTAAAATGTTCTTTTTAGTGTCAATATCAACAATATTATTATTCTGTAGAAGAATAACTGAGAAGGAATTAACTTGGCAGTAATTCTCATGCAGAGAAGTAATTTTGAACAGACATGACAGTTTTGTAAGCCATAGTTCTAGGGACTATCACCAAAGCATTTTAATTTTAATGTAAGAATTTGCAACTTTTTAGAAAAATAGTTGCTAGGAATATATCACCACTATTTTGTTACTATATCCAAGGATTTTTTTAATAATAATTTTTTATTATGTTATGTTAGTCACCATACAGTATATCCTTAGTTTTTGATGTAGTGTTCCATGATTCATTATTTGCATATAACACCCAGTGCACCATGCAATACATGCCCTCCTTAATGCCCATCACCGGCCTATCCCAGTCCCCCACCCCCCCAGCCCCGCTGAAGCCCTCAGTTTGTTTCCCAGGGTCCAAAGGATTTTTTTTAATAGGGTTTTGACAATGGGGAAATGTGTAAGTTAAAATACTATATATGTCTGCTTTTGTTTGGGCCACTTTGCATTGGAAATGGACGTGGTATTCAAAGATTGATTTTTAACATTTCACTTTTATTGTGAGGCATTGAATAGCTCAGATCCACAACATTATAGGAGATTTCTTAATCTTCACGTTGCACCTTGCTCTTCATGGTGATTTGTGTCTGGCTTTGTCTTATGGATAGAAAGGGGAAATCCACTTTCTTACTGTGTTGAAGATATAAAAGAAATTAATTACACTGCCTGTGGTTACTATCTCCACAGAATCAAATTACTTGGTTTAGGAAATATTTCATCTGTTAAAAATCCAGTGTGGACCAGAGATACTGCGCCTTAACCAAATAAGAGGTGCAACCTCAAGATAAATTTACTTTTCATCACTGTGACTGTGAAAGGCAGGGCAGCACATGTCCAAAAGCTGTCCCAGTGAGGCACCAAAAACACTGTCATCCTTTCTTTATCAAATTGAATTATGAACCATTCCTATTTGGGATCATTTATGAGTGGTTTGAATGTTACTTAACAAGCATTATGTTGCACAGTAGTGTTACATATTGCCAAAGAAGGAGGTTTCTATGACTTCTATTTATCTTTTGCATCGGTGTTTTTGACAAGGAACAAATGAAATTCCTCTTCTATAATTAAATCCAGCTTCATTTCTGTCTTTCACCCATAAAGGATGAAACATTATTTGCTTCTTGGACAGTTCCTGTACTCATCATCTTTCATTACTTTTATAAGTTCTGTCATAAATGCTTTAGCTCTTTGGCCTTGGCTTCTAATTGCCTATTATAGAGATAAGTGTCTGGATTTGATAATATAAAATCCTCATATGTTGCTTTACCTGCAATTAAAAAGTACTTTGCAAGCAGCATTAGGGTAGGATATGGTCTTTCATTTCTCTATTGTATTTGCCTTCTCACAGAATTTTGGTTCTTTATGACCACGAAGAACAATGTTTTTAGAGCATTTGGGACAGTTCCTTTACTGAGGTCCATACCTGAACACCTGCCTCTGTACACCCTCACCAGGATGTCCCACAGCACCTTAAACTTGACCTGACTGCTATTCCTTCCCATGTTTTCTCTGTTGTAGAGGTTGACAAATTATGGTCCTTGGGACAAATCTAGCCTACTGCCTGTTCTTAGATGGCCTTACAGAAAGGTAAGAATAGTTTTTACATCTTTAAGAGAAAATGAAAAAAAATATTTCATGACATGTGAAAATTAGATGAAATTCAAATTTCGGTGTCCATAAAAATGTCTTATTGGAACACGGCCGCACTTAGTTGTTCATGTGTTGCCTGTGGCTGCTTTTGTGCCACAAAAGCAGAACTGAGTAGTTGTGATGAAGACCGTCTGGCTTTCAGAGGTTTAAAATAGCCTGAGCTATCTGGCCCTTTACCGAAAAAAATTGCTGACTCCTGCTCTATTTGAATGGAAGATTTTGCCACTCTCTACACCCTTAATTTCCCAATATCAAAAACCTCAAAATTCTCTTCCAGCCTTTCCTCTTTCACATACATCTCCTATTGGTGTATATAAGGAACATCTCTAGACCAGACTCCTTTCCTTTATTCTCACTTCCGCAACTTTGCACCTGGGTCCTTGTCATCTATTGCCTGGGGACTGCAGTAGTTCTCTTCCACCCCAGTTTCTATCCAATCAAATTCACATTCTGTTTGAGAATTGAAGCTGTTGTGTGTAAATTAATAAATTAGATCATTTCAATCCCCTGTTAAAGATGTCATCGGGATCGTGCTTCCAACAGAATCAAGTCCAAACTCCTCAGCATTGTAGTACATCCCTTCATGCATTGGTTCTGGCTTCTCCAGTTTTATCTCCTTTGACTGCTGTACCCTCTACTCCCACCCTTGCATCCCCAAGTCCTGCAATGCAGTACTTATTATTATCTGCCTCATATGGGGCTGCCTTTCATGACTCTCTGCCTTTGCAATGTGGCTGCCTTTCTCTTTACCACCCTTTTACTGCCTTCTAACTTGCAAACTCCAGTTTTT
This sequence comes from Ursus maritimus, assembly GCF_017311325.1. Taxonomy (NCBI): domain Eukaryota; kingdom Metazoa; phylum Chordata; class Mammalia; order Carnivora; family Ursidae; genus Ursus; species Ursus maritimus. Next base: position 63,629,802 of record NW_024425563.1, on the reverse strand, counting down.
TTGAGATTCAGCTTAAATGTCATATTTAAAAATCCTTTCCTAGAACCTTCAGGTAAAGTTCATTGTTCTCACACTGGGTCTCAGCACTTGTGTAGATATCGGAACTCTTCCTCGTGTTTGTATCCTTAGAACCTAGCGTTTGTCATGAAGATAGTAAATATTTGTTGGCTGAATAAGTGCTCATATACTTTTAGAGAGATTCTTCATTTTAATTTTGAGTTCATTTTCATTCAAAATTCTAAAATAATAACAGTCAAGTCTGCTAATTCTATGTAGTCTAGAATGAAACTCTGATTTGTGGGCAATTACTCAAGTCTCGGATAGGCATTTATAAGCGCTATAGTATTCATTATTTAATTTTGTGGTTTTCTTTTTCATTTTTAAGATTTATTTATTTATTTTAGAGAGAGGAGAAGAGTGGGAGTGTGGGGCAGAGAGGCAGAGGGAGAGGGAGAGAAAGTCTTAAGCAGACTCTGTGCTGAGCATGGAGCTCGACAGGGGGTTTGATCTCAAGCCCTTGAGATCACAACCTGAGATCACGACCTGAGCTGAAACCAAGAGTTGGACGCTCAACCGACTGTGCCACCCAGGTGCCCCAAATGTTGTGGTTTTTCTAACTTGCAACATTATTTATCAACGTATAAATCAAATGTACCAATTTATCTATTAACTCTTCCCTTTCCAAATAATTATTTGTGACCTCAATGTACAACAAAACAAAAACAAAAGCAAAACACTTTCTGTTCTGAATTTTGTTATTTGTTTTATGTTGGCCTATTCTTTACTGTAATCTTTACTATTTGTGTAGGCAATAGTTAAATTTTCAAGTTCGGTTTTTGAGAGGAGCAAATAATGTATATAGTTTTTGAACATGTTTCAGTTCCTCAAACTGGCCATTCATTTGGAGAATTAGCTAAGCTCCTGATATTCTCTGATTCTCCCTGGTACTGTCCTTGGATTCACATTACTGCTTGTTAGCAACTCTGTACAAGACTAGACATGGAGCTTATTGAGCTATTTTACCTGTGTCCTGTAAAGACTGGTTAGATGGAAAAGAATATAAAGCTGTCTAAAAGAAGATTTTAAGATTATCTATGAGTTTCGTTCATCTATTATTTTCCTGGCTCCATTTAGTATGGATAATAATAGTGAGACAAGCTTATGATTATATAGTACTCTATACTTATTCAGAGTGCTTGCGCCTACATTATGCTTCCTGCCAGGAAGACATGGGTGGTATTGTTACAGTGATTTTTTTAAGTGAAACTGAGGCTTGGAAAGGTGAAATTACCTGCTAAAATTCTTACAGTTCATTAGAGCTGTGTCTGAGATTAAAACCTAGTTCCTGACCCCATGTAACTTTTCTGTGTTTTTGTTTTTTTTTTTCATAGAAAAATATATTTGGTTATCAAGCTGTTGTCTCTTGGCTATAAAGCTACCTTTCCATACTCTGCTTTGTGGTAAGGGTCTAGGACTGCAGAGTCCTCTTTACTGATTGGCTTCTTGTTAGGTTCTGCCAATAGGTGGATATTAGGAGGGTAATATTCTGTCTGCTGTTCCTGTCAGCATACACCTAGCAATAGTTGAGTAGAAGCTTCTTTTGGCCTTCTTAGACCAGCTTCATCCATTATATCTCCCCAGAACTAGGGGCACCAGCAGGGCAGTGCCTCTATTCAGAGCTCTGGGTCCAGTGCCTTCTATCAGCTTCTAGGTCCTGATAGCCACAATCCTTCCCCTCTATTTTTCTAGCCTTAGGGGTGGTAGCTGTTCTTTATAATTATGTCCTTGCTAGTTTCAGTCCTTCAGTGCCTCTGAAATCTGTTTGCCATGCTATCTGCTCTCTGTTGAAATACTTGGTTTGGTTATGGTTTTCCTGACAGCATGCTGCATGACAGCATACTTAGTACCAAATGTGGTCCTGGAAACATGTTCTCAAAGATGATATTTGGGCATTGGTTTATTTGTTTTGAAAGTAGTGCTGACCTCCTTGCTTGTGGTATGCAGTGGCACACAATTAATTAAACTATTCCTGTGATGAAGTATCTAGTGAAGTAAAAAATTGAGGGGATCAAATGGATACTGAACTTGACTTGTATGGCAGTGATAATGAATACAAAGACTATGGAGTGGGATGGCTTTTTATGGCTACACTGGGAAGCTTAAAGGAAGAAAATAACAAACGTATATCTTTAACCCTTGTTTCAGATCACCATTAGAGAGAGCCAAGGCTCTCAAAAGAGCCCTAAAAAGATTCCCTTATTTCTTTTTGCTTTAGAGTTAACCTCACTAAAAACAGACCCAGTATTACAGTAGGCTTCCCATACTTGATGTTCCTGTAATTAGTAAGTCCAGGGCACTTGCCATGTAAGGGGACATCCATTCTTCCCAAGACCCATCCCAGACATCTCCTATTGTCTCTAGACCCATGACTGGAATTAGCTTTCAGAATACTACATGGGAACAAGTATAAAGTCTCATCCAGGATGAGATAGCGTATATTCCAGAATAATTGTAAGATTTTTCTAATTTATATTGAATAGTTCCTAAGAGTTTTAGACTGAGAGGGAAAACTTATAACAGGATAAGACTGAATTTATTGATATGGTAAACTTGGTAGAAATTCATGATGTAGTGTTTTAATTTGTGCATTTGGAATTAGTTCTACAAATTTGGTTAACTGACTGAAACTTTGAGTTAATGGTAGCCTGCATTCAATGAAGTCAAAATTCCAGAACTACTGTGGCATAATAACAAGGAAGGAATCAGAAGGCATATGGAAGTAGATATTTTGCAGTAGACTTTCTATGTGATTGTCACAATCAGTCTCTCCCTGCCATCATCACCACACATGTACACTGTATTCCCAGAGAGAGCCCAAAGGACATTCCTTAATTTGGGCATTGAGAAGATATTAACAGGTAGAACACCCCAGAGCTCATTGTTTTCTATAAGTCAGAGATGATCATGGAAGATGCTGGCATTAAGATAGGCTTCCTGAATTCACTGGGAATGTTGGAATTCTGGAAGGGAAAGGTCAATTGCCTTTGACAGAATTAGTGGAAGGCAGCAGAGGCAAAGTGGCATTGAATACTGTTTTTTCCTGCATGGATATTTTGATTATAAATAATTATTATGGTATCCATAGGAGTAAAAGATTATGGGCACGTTATTAATTGTTGTTTAAACTGTAAGGAGATAAAACTCCAGGTCTGATGGCCAGAAATTGAATCACCATAAGAGAAGGTCCTGATCTGTCACCAAGATTCCATACTAAGCCAGTTCACAGATCTAGAGGCCAAGTCCTCCTAAAAATAAACCTTGAAATATTGTCACAAGTATATGCTTAATTTTTCTCTAAGCTTTCCCCAAAGGGACCTGCAGCTACTAACCAGCATCTATATACCTGGGAGAGGAAAATACCCATAATTTTTAGACATTACTAAACATGTTCTCAAATGTATGCTAACCCATGGGGTCCCAAAATGATAATGCAGTCCATAAGTCAAAGTGGAGATATGGGCCAAGTGACACAGGGATAGGACTAGGGTGAAGCAAGCAAGGTATTTAGGGCACAGGAGTTTATGATGTACCTGCAGGTTTATGCAAACCTGCCTGAAGTCTCAATCCTGCAGTAACAAAGATATTTTTGACAAATCTTATCCCGTCACTGGGTTCATAAAATACCCTGTTGAGTATTGCCTTAATATCTGTGTATATAATTGGAACACATTTATATGGAAACTGTCAAATACCACACATTGGCCCTGACTCATGAAGTGAGGGTTATTATTATTATTATTTTTAAGGATTTTTATTTATTTATTTGAGAGAGAGACAAGGAGAGAGAGAGAGAGAGAGAGAGCACGCGCGCAGGGGGAAGAGCAGAGGGAGAGGGATAAGCAGACTCCATGCTGAGCTTGGGTCCTGATGTGGGGCTCAGTCCTACAACCTGAGATCATGACCCAAGCCAAAATCAGGAGTCAGATGCCTAACCAACTGAGGCACCCAGTCGCCCCTAAAGTGAGGGTTATTCTGGCAGAAAGGGCATGTGTAAGCTTCTGGAACTTTCTATCTCTGCCAGGATGGTGAACCTAAAGTAGTACTGCATCCCTAGGAAGACTGCAGATTAGTGCCAATATCAAAAACTTGAAATATGCAGTGGTGGTGATTTCCATTGTGTCCTCATTTAATTCACTTGGTTGGACTTTGAAGAAGATGGATGCATCTTAGAGAATTACTGTAGATTATCTTAAATATAATCAGGCAGTGATTCCACTTGCAGCTGTGGTTCCAGATGTGGTTTCTTTACTAAACCAAATCAACACAGTCCATTGGACCTGGTACACAGCTATTGATCTAAAAAGTGCTTTTTCTGTGTAACAATTTGCAAAGATCACCAGCAGTAGTGTGCTTTTACTTAATACGATCAACAGTGCATCTTTGTAGTCTTGCCTTAAGGTTGTGTCAGCACACCTTCTCTCTGCCTTAATTTAATTCTCAAAGATTATCATGGTACAAAGTTTGCTTGGCTAATTTGGATTTGGAAGACAGCATATACCACAAATATGCTGCTCTACCATATTTATTGAGTAACTAAAAATGAAGCAAGAAAAGGCTCTGCAGTTAGTAGCACAACAGTGCAAAATGCTCTCCTGCTTGAGCTTAATGAGCCATCAGATCCAATAATATTTGTTGTATCTGGAAAATAGAGATGTTTATGGAACTTCTGACAAAGGAGAATTGCATCCTGGAAGATGATCAGGCCTTGGTACAATTGCAGTGCTTGATCTGGGACCATCAAACGACCATGCAAATTTAGCTTCCATCACGAGCTGGGTATTCCGTTAGGCATGTGAACAGTTATGATTTATCATTAACGGAAATCTAAGTTTGAGGTCAGGCTTCAGCAGATGCAAAAGGCATGAGCAGGGAAAAAAAAAAACGGCATGAGCAGGGGTCTCAGACTTTTACTGCACATATTCCTACTGTATTACCCCTTCCCTTTTCATTGCATAATTAAGGCCTTATGGGGGGATTTCTTATGCCTATTTGAGTGCTAAAGAGTGTTCAACTTGGTTGAGGTAAATTCATGATCTTCTTGGACTGGTCAGAGTGTGAAGATGTTTGTATTCTATGTGAATGTTCAAAAAGGGCATCTAACAAAGAACCAGCTCTGAGTAATCGTGGATAAGATGACCCCATACTATGATCATCAGTTTGCTGCTTTTTTCAGCCATTCTCATTCTTCCTCAGTGGGCCTGTAGACAGTGGTCAGGGCCACAGAAATAGAGACTATTCCTGAGCTCAACAACATGGATGTCCTCTTACCAAGACTGGTCTGATTGCTGCCAGTTCTGAGTGACTAACCTGATAACCACAAAGATCAACACTATGTCCTCAATGTGGCACCATACCCATTTGGAGAGGGGGAGCCTCATATAAGGGCAGGTTGATTATATTAGATCTTTTTTAATTATCTAAAAATGAAGGTGTTTTAATGACTTATTGACTCTGTTAGGTTGACTATTACTATTTAAGCTAGAAACCTGCATGGATCCTTGATTTCCATCTCTCTCTAGCTCTTCACTCTTTCCCCATCCCATATTCCCTATCGTTAGAAGGAACCTATTTGGCATTACTCAACACGGTATGCTTTTCCATACCTTTGTGCCTCGGGAAGACACAACTTCTCTATTCTACTAACCAAAATATATCTAACATTCAAAATCCATCTCAAGTATCACCTCTTTTAATTTCTGACAATGCTTTACATGCCTTTGTAGCATAGTACTCCTCAGGCTGTATTGTAAAAACACATTATAAATGCGTGTTTACCTTTACTAAACTGTGTATCCAATGAGGAGTTGGCAATCCTCTCCATTATCGCATACTGCCCTTCTGCTTCCAAGTCAATGGCCATCATGTTAATGGTTCTCAATACATATTCAGTGAATGAACGGAATATGCTTCTCTTTCCACTTTTTCTCTTTTTACCACCATATTGAATCACAATGATATTGGGATCTATAGGTCAACTTAATTAATGGTAGTAAAGCAGTGTGACATATGAGAGACAAGTATTGGTCTTACAGTCAAAGGCCTAACTCTGGAATTTGTTAGCTGTGTGACCTTGATAAAGTCATTTATATAACCTCTCTGAGCTCCATTTCCTTCTTTTCTAAAAGGAGGCTACTTTTAACTTTGTAATTCTGTTTCATGAGTTACATTAAAAAATAAATAAATTATAATATAGAATCAATTAACTTAAAAATTTTTTCTTTCATATTCTTTATTTTTACATAGTTTAAAATAATTGCTTAAATATTGCAGATAAAAGCTTTTTTTGTTTTTCTTTTGAAGATGATCAATGCTTGAAACTTTGCATGGATAGAAAACATAAATCTTTAAATTATTTATTATGCATTTATGTTTATGAATATGCAAATTTTACATGGGATTAATTTAAAACTGAAAATATTCATAATGTGCTATTACAAAGAATTTGTCCTACATTTTGAATCACTATAGTGACAAAGAGCCAAATCATAGTCTATGAAGAATTCTTAATTATTTTCTTCATTCAGAAAAAAATCATCAGCTATGAGGAACTTAATGGCTATTAGTTTATTCATTCCACTGACATGAAGAAAGATACCTGAGTCACCCATTGGTTGTCAAGGTGTTTTAAATTTTGCCTTGGGCCAAAGTAGATATTAAGAGATATGTGTGCCTCAATGCGTGTTTTTATATGCCACCTCAAAAAATTACTTTTGCAGAATTTCACTTATTGCATTGATGTTATGCTATCAGCATACCTTGAGGGATGCTGTAGGAAATTATGCTCATTATTGATAGATTGCTACCAAGAATATCCTTGATATTCTGTATATCCTGCTACTCAACATATTGTCCATGGATCAGCAGCATTGACATTACCCAGGAACTTATTAGAAATTCAGAATCACAGGCCCTGACTATAGATATACTGTCAGAATCTGCCTCTCAATCAGATCCCCAGATGATCCATATGCACATTAAAGCATGAGAAGCACTGGACAACATCACCCGGTAGTGCCCTTTATCTAAGATTTCTCATAAAATTATTTTATCATAAAATTTACTATAAAATAATAAAATTATTATGATGAGTACACATAATCAAGGAAAAAAAACTATTTCTCCAAAGCAAGTTTTTTGTTTTGTTTTGTTATAGCTGTTTTTCAATTTTTTGAACACCATGAATGTTGTGGTTTATCCCGTTTTCCCATTTCTTTATTTGCCTTGGCCACATCTTACAGCTCATGTTACATTTGTTGAGTACTGTATGGCAGGCTTTTTTGAAAGTACTTTTCTTAACCTTTGCTCGTTCATTTGTATGTTGTCCACATTTTCCTTTTGCCTCGATACTTTAAATTAAAAAAAATGTTATGTGGTATATTGGACGCCTCAAATATTTTGTGGAATGAGGTAAAATATAAAGAAATAAAACCAACATCAGCAGCCTAAATATTTCTAGGATTTATTATATGATTTGAGCATTACAAACCTAGACCACTCCCTCTTCACCACCTACCCTTCTCAGCATCATAATTAATGTTCACTAAGAAGATCTTGAAGGCACTTTGGGAGTTACAGTTATCACAGAAGTATTAATTATGCTCAGCACACTATACTGTACTTACTGAGCCAGAAACACGAACTAATATGTTTTATAAAGATTTTAAACAAGAGTGGAAAACCCAAAAGATTTCTGACTAAATCAGAACATTCACTTCAATTAAAACATCCCATTTCATGAGCACACTGGTGAATATCAGTCTTTAAGTCTTTTACAGACAAATTATTTTTCTACTCCTTTTTTTAAACTGGGTATATAATAATTTTCTAAGAATTTAGAAATCATTTATATCACACATGTACTGATAAAACAGATAGCAGGTAAATTCTGAGTTAATGTCAGGCTATATATCTTTACCAGCAGGCAGCCAAATCGTTGAACTTACTGCCTCAGGAGGCCATTGAACCAACTATGGTGGCTGAATAATTTTATGACCAGTCATACAGCTCGCACATTATACATACTAAGAGAGGGGTAATCAAATCTTATGCTTCAGGGCATAAATTAATCACTGCAGGGGTCAGAAAAGAATCTCCTTTGCCCTATGAACAGAATTGAATAATTAAGCAGTGACTGTATTGATGTTTTTAAAGCCTTCTTCTTAAGGATCAGAACTGGTTTTAAGAAGAGTTCTGAGACTTCGTGGGGGTGTTTCAGCTCTTGATTAGAAGAGGAGGGGCGCTATAAAGTCGAGCAGTTTATTCTGGCAGACAGGCAGGTTGGGCAGCTTCCTGATACCACACTGTTCAACCTGATTTTCATTAAAAGCTCCAAGTGCCTGCTGTTAAAATGTCTCCAGGCAGCTGGGACAAATGGGCCTCCTTGCCTATCTGGAAGTCTTGAGGTGGATTTTCATCTTTTAATCAAGTCTCCTTGTAAAGTGGGGAGGGTGGTTTATTAATGTGTGAGATTCATTCTCCTTTTTCTACAATTCACATTTTACATTTTAAAAAGGCATATTTATCTAGGATTGGGGAATTAAACCTTGAGTTCCTTTTCAGTAAAACAGGCTCAAGGGGAAACCTGTTAAACGAATGGCATTGAAGGCCAAGTGTGATCAACTACCTAGCACATAAATCTTTTCAGGTTTGCCTACATGGTTATTGAATGAAGCATGTCAAATGTGGTTTTGTGATAATGCAAGGATACTGTATTCCATGGAAAATAAATTTTATTTCCTGTATCCTTCTGCTACACCTCCATATTCAGCAGTTTTAAATTTAGATAAAGCAAAATAACTTTCAAGTCATATCCCAGGAGTATTCCTAGTAAAAGGAAAACTGAAGAATGAATCATTTCTAAATAATGACTGTATATGAGTGACCTAGATACCCAATACTCCTAGAGATGAAAGCCAAAACTTTATTGACATACCTATTTATTGACCCCAGTGGCCTTCTAGATGTTTATATATTTGGTTTTCTTTGCCTTTTCTCTGTTTTCACTTTGAAATAAGTCAGCTATTATTGTGTTGCTAGTCCAGCAGTGGGTTAAATATATTTGTGTAAAATAGTGTGATTTTTTTCATCAAAGGATTTACTGTATCCTTCCAAAGAGCCTAGCACTGAGACACGCATGGAAGTTGAAATGAAGGCAGCAACTTTTCCCTTTAGAAGCTCATAATCTTGTTGGGAACACAGGACATACACACTAAAAAAAGTTGCGTCATGTTATAGGCAGTGTCAGGTTAAATGTCCGGTAACTGGTGTCAGCGAGGACTGTGTATGTTCAGAAAAAAGGAGATCAGTATGACCTGGCATGATTCATAGTAGGAGGCAATACTGCTGCCGAGCCTGAAGAGTATGCATGTTTTGTAAGGGTATGGGAGGGGGTATTGTGTATGAGCATGGGAGTGTACGAAGGTCTGTATGTTTGGGGGACTCATGTACATGCTGGGGAATGCACATTATTGCAGAATGAACAAAGACTTGAGTCCAAGAAGGAGTTGAACTGAGAAGGACTGAGGATAGTTTTAATGTTAATAGGAAACAGGGTTAGGTAGATAGGAGTCTGATCCTTGAGGAGTTTGAATGCCAGGCTAAGTAATAGCCTGCAGAGATTAGGAAATCATTGGCTTTTTTTTTTTTTTTTTAGTACAGTTGGCATGTTGTAAGCATATTTTGGGAAGAATAATATGGTTATAGTATGGAAGGTAGATCAGGGCAGAGAAGGCCTGGGGTCAGGGATACTGGTTTGAATACCTTCCAGTTGTGAGACAATTATGTTTATATTATCTGCCATTCACTTTCTGGTTTCACAACCAGAGATCCTGATTGATCATATTGGTTTTTGTTTTTGTATTTGTTTTTCTGAACCCTTTGCCAAAAGAGAGATGAGAGGTGGGGTTCGGTTTAGCAATGTGTACCAATGTGACAGCAGCACTGGTATTGCCTATTAGGTACTGGATTCAAGTATCTTTATGTTTAGATGGACAGTGAACACAATTAAGTATGTGTCCCTAAATCAATGTTGAATTCAGTATGCTTAATTTCAGGGTCAGTTCTCTTTTTCTCTCTTCCAGAAAAATATCCAATATTTTTACAAAGCTGTTTTCTAGAATTAAGCATGCATTAAATATTTCATCTAGACAATAAATCTTTGTGTCAGCAACTATCATAATCTCACCAGATTTCATACTGCCACATTTTTATGACACTCTAAGATAGCAAAGTAAATAAACTACTCAGACAAATGAGCAGTCCAAACTTTGAAAAGTCAGTCAATATTGGTAGAGTGCCCACTGAATGGAGAATTCATTCCTCTATGTCCTGGGAAGATATGAAGAATTAGATGACTAATCTGCCCTTGGAAAGACTGCTGTAGAATGAGGGAAAGAGGAAAAGCACATATTAAAAGTTTAAACTGGAACCTAAAAAGACCCTTCAAATAGTAACAGCTCTGAATCAAAAACGACTCTTTCCAGACACTTCACAAACACCATTGCATTTACTTCTTGTATCAGCCCTATGGATTATATTATTAGCATCCCTGATATTTCAGATGAGGAGTCTGTAGCTCAGAGAGGTTGGCCATCTCATCTTGCTCACAGTCACATGGTGGCAGAGTCAGACTTGACCTCGTGGTTCTCTAACTTTTGCGCCAGGTCTCCTGTAAGGCTGCTATAATCAGTTGTGAAAAGGCAGAAATGCCAAAGTTATTGTTTTTTAATTCCAAATAAAATTATTTGGAATGTTGTACAGAGTCTTGATTTGAAGCCAGGTGGGGTTGTGAAAAACAAAGTAACCCAGAATAGATGAGTTTTTATTTTATTTGTTTTATTTTTTTTATTATGTTAGTCACTGTACAGTGCATCATTAGTTTTTGATGTAGTTTTGATGTAGTTTTCCATGATAATAAGAGTCTTTAAGAGAACATGTCATATCAAGAAAATGGCAGACTTGTAATCAGAATACAATAAGGCTACAGGCGTGGAGTGAGAAATAGGAGTAGTCAGTTGAGGTGAGAGATGAACGGAGATGTAGCCTCAAATTAGCAGCGTTACTGGGACTTGAAATCCTGATTAGAAAATTTAGTCCTGGGCACATATAATGTGATTGACATATGCATATTAAGATTATGGTGCCTTGTGGTGCTGAGCACTGATAGAGGTTCATGTGGTGAAGACAGAGAGAAGGAACCGGCATCTCCAGGTGTTCAAAAAACTCAGATTATTCTTTAAAACTTTCCTCACAGTAGTGAAGCAATGTGAGCATCAGGTGAACTTCAGCTTCCTCTTTTCTATATCATACACCCCAAAACATCAGGAACATTGGCCCTTCCAGGTGGCTCTGAATTTAAATTTGATCTATACTTCTTTGTGTAAAAAGTACTAGAGTGGGGGTGCCTGGGTGGCTCAGTTACGCATCTGCCTTCGGCTCAGGTCATGATCCCAGGCTCCTGGGATTGAGCCCCACGTCGGGCTCTCCGCTCAGCGGGAGCCTGCTTCTCTTCTCCCTGCCAGTCCCCCTGCTTGTACTCTCTCTCTCTCTGTCAAATAAATAAATAAAATCTTAAAAAACAAAAAACAAGTGCTAGAGAAGGAAATTTAGCTAATCTAATTTTCCAAACCCTGAACTCAGATTAGGATTAATGGATCAAGAAAGAAATAAAAAAAGAAAAAACATCAAGATTGTTTCATAATCTCATAAAAAGGTCAGTTTAATAAAAATATTTACTTAGAAAACTTATAACATTTTATAATTAACTACAGCAGATTTTGATCTGATTTATGGTATCAGATAGCAATAATTCAAAAGAATTCTACCTACACATTACAGGAGGGCACATAGTAAAGAAAGTATGGTTCTGTGCTTTCCATTGCCTTTTAACCATTCTGAATTCCTTGGCCTTTGGAGTTAAACGGGTGTTGAGATATATTTGTATTCTAGGGAGATGAACCATGAAGGGTAACTGATGAAAAAAAAGGGTGGATATTAAGCTAGTATGCACCAGTGTTAAAATATTGAAATACTTCTGTATTAGTTGGTAAATAACCACTGCCCTGAGCCATTGGTATGTCTCCCCAACCCCACCCCGCTACTGTGCTGGACACTGGCCGCTCTGATCTTCCCTAGGATGATTCCTCATCTTCCCCTAGGATGATTCCTCATCTAAAGAGTTGACTAGCAGAGCAGAAAGTCTCCAGGAAATGCCCTGTTGCCCCACCACCCATCCTCATGTACAGTTTCATGTACAGTTTCAAGCAGTTGATTGAATGTGATTCAAAATGTAGCCATTTCTTTAAGATTTATTTATTTATTTGAGAGAGAGAGACAGGGCACACATGCACATGTGGGGTGGGAGGCAGAGGAAGAGAGAATCCCAAGAAGATTCTGTGCTGAGCCTGAACCAGCCTACTGGGGCCTCTATCTCAGGACCCTGAGATCATGACCTGAGCCAAAATCAAGAGTATGATGCATGACCGACTGAGCCACCCAGGTGCACCCCCCTCCTTTTTTTTTCTTTTTTTAAGATTTGTTTATTTATTTTAGAGAGCAAGGAAAATGTAGCCACTTCTCATACTCAGGTTGTGCTATTTCTACATCTTTCTCCCTCTCCTTTTTTCCTTCATAGGCTCCTAAAGAGGCATGAAAACATGACCTCGGGGGTGATACATCCTTGCTCTTGAATTAAGGATGCCTCCACATATACTAATTTTCCATACTCTTGCCCTTTTTTAATGCTACTATTTGTGAATAGGATTGAATAATGACAATCATCTTGCTTTTTACAATGTTCACATCTAGTTTTAAATGGTTTGAGATTAATGGATTCTAGATTTCCCTAATAAATATTAAACCATAAAATTAAAAAAAATTGGATTGTGTGTCTGTATACATGCATGTGTGTGTGTATACAAAGCTCATATTAATATGTGTATGTACACACACATATCTACACATTCACTTTAACTTGATTGTTCAGAGTTTAAAAAGTCATAACTTTAATACTTAATAATATATTAATCTATTCCTAGCACAATATTTCTTTAGGTGCTTCTATCATTCCTTATGATGTGGCACTGTTCTTCCTTTGCAGTTCTCCTTGAAATGCACTTGCCCTCTCTCAAAATAGAGTATTTATACAGTCATACTTAATGTGAAAAAGGGATCTTTCTTTGCACATATTATATGTAAAGCAGGCTTGAACTCAGCTTTTGATTAAAACGTAGTTGTGTGGCCTTCTAGCTCAGCTTTAATTGCATTTAAAATTCCTTTCTGCACCCGTACTGAAGATCGCAAACCAATATTAATAAAGTAGGCTTAGAGCAGTGCCGCACCTGAGCAATAGCTTCTTGACTAAAGTTATTTACCTAACTAGAGTTTCATTTCAAAGTTAACATGTCTCTGTGCTACTTGAATAAAGCACTCATCTGAAAACTCTGTTAGACATTTTAACCCAGTTTAATTTATTCCCTGAAAGTTTAATCCCCTGCTGAAAAGAGTAGTTGCAAATTTTCCAGAGTCACAATCCACTGAAGTGAAAAATGTTTAATGACATCATAGGTACTGAGCTTCAAGAGTTTAGTTAAAAATCTTCTTCAAAATGTAAAACAGGGGGCAAAAGTTAATAGGATATTTTATATAGTTATATTTCAATCCTATTCCGAATCTTTCTAAAGTCACTTGCATCTCTACCATTAAAGCTGTATGAAATGAGTTACTTAGACATCTCCAGGGAGTAGGTGGAAAAAACACTTAAATTTTAAAGCATAAAAACAAATTTCTTCTGAGCTTTGACATTTAAGTGGCTCATTCGGTCATTTTACATTTTATAAAACTTTGTAATCACAATAGCCAAACAAAGCAGATATTAGGTGCTGACCACCCGCAGCATTCTACCCAACCGTGTGAGAAAGCAGCCCGCAGTGCACAACGCAGGATGCTTTGGCGCCCATGTAACATCAACCCAGACTTGATTTCATACAGTAAATTGTGCAACAGAAGTCTGTTTATCTGTTGTTGAAATATTTTTGGTCTGACTGCCAGAGAGTGAAGATAAAAACAGGGGAGGAGAAAAAATGAAATCTGAATTGACTTTGTTTTTGGCACAGTAGAAAGCATTTTGGTCCCCTTTATAGTCTCCTAAAAATCTAATTATTCATTTGGCAGAAATACCTCTACAGCACAACTGGATAGTTGTTTTAAAATATGCAAAGCACAAATTTCAGATTTAATAGGAGATAATGACCACTTTGTAGCCTGTCAGGTCATGGCCTATTTGGACTAGTTACAGAGATACTGCTTCATGGTTCAGTGCTCCAACAGCTGATGATGGCTCCAGGCCAGTGAAGGTGTCATTGACATGATAGAAAGTAAGGGTTTCTCTGGAACTCTAATGGGATGCTATGTAAAGAATAGATCAAAAATGTCACAGCTTGGGTAGTACAACTCTGATGCGGACACTGGGTGGTATTTCTATCTTTTGTATCATGAAAAAGAAAAGAAAAAAAAAGAACAGGAAAGAAGGAAGAAAACAACAAAAATCTATGGTTTGAATCAGGTTTCTTGTAAAGTCATACTTTCACTTCTAAAACTAGAATTATTAAGTAAATCATATTATGTTTGGAGTATTACCACTTCAAAAGGATAACAGTTCTTTGGTTGCCAAATGACTTGGAAAGTCATCATTTAGGCAATTCCCATGGATAAGGGCATCTGCCTTAAGAGTTGGGATGTGAGCCCATGGCCTGGCTTGAGTCCACACTCTTACCCCTATGCCAAGACACCTAAAATGTGCAGGTTTTTTCTACATGAATTTAAATTATGTAAATTAAATTCTTTCATACAAAGTTAACTACATGGATCAATATAGCCATCTTGATGAGTAAAAATAATACAAATTAAAGCAAATGTTATTAATATCTACCATTTATTGAGAAGAAACATTCACATACATTGTCTCTAATTCTCAAAATAAAGCTGGGGCAAGGGTATTAGTACCTCTAATTTACAATGAGAAAATTGAGGTTTAAGACTATGGCTTTGACATTGTCCTTTGGCATGAAGCACCTGCTTGATATAAATATTAATTCATTATTTGTACACCTGAGCACCTGGTACGGAATGAATAATGTGATTTGTTAGTTAGCTCTTTTTGGGGGATGATGATTTGGATTATATTTGAACTATGAGTTCTATATCCAAGGTGGAAGTGTGAGGACCACTACTTAATCAAACTCAGTTGGCTCATGCCTATTCAAGGAACTGAATAACCATGTTTTGTTAAATAGCAATATGTAGTATTACCACCTTTTTTTGGTAATAGCAGAACCACCCTGGGATTTTGGGCCAGAATCTGAATGTTCCTTCCTGGATGCATGGTTCTAAGGAAGTCTTTTTGCCAGTGGGCCTTCGTTTCCTACAATCTATCACTGAGTTATTGGTATCTACATCCCAGGAAGGTTTTTGAACATTAATCCACTCATATAGTGAAAATTGCAAACATTATGCAAATATTATGGTGATTATGTGGTGAAAATGATAAACACTCTGCAAATATTACTTAAAAATCTTTCTGATTCAAACAAAAGAATGTCATCCTTGGACTGTTTAGTTAACACAGGAAATAGATTAAAAAAAACCCCACAAAAATTAGCTTCATTTAAACAAAATGTTAAATGAAAGAGGCCACAAAATGGCAAAGTTTAATGAGTTTATTGTCAAAAATAGTACAATTATATATAATGCAAATTAATTACCTGTAAAATTATATTAGTCTAAATAATTTACAAGGATATGCTTTAACATAGTACAATATTTTTCTCTCTGCATCTACTCAAAGCATTGCTCCCTACACTCTCAAATCAAGGAACACCCCTTCCCCACTATCATCTTTGTCAATTAAAACCCTTAGAACTTTATTAGAAAATGATTTTCAGTGCACATCAGACAAATTAAGGAAAATTTTACAAATTAGTGTATAATCTTTACATTTTATGAGAATGTAAAGAATAAGAAACAGAAATCAAGGCTGCTGAAGGGTTATGACAAATAAGTACAATGCATGATGCTGGACTAGATCCTGGACCAAAAAATTAGTAAACATGTAATGCATATTGTTGGAGCAATGGGTGGCATTTGATATTGATGATAGACTAAGTTGTAGTAATGTATCAAGGTTAAATCTCCTGATGTTGTTAGTGGTATTACGGTTATATAAGATAATGCCACTTTTCTTAGGAACTATTTCAGACCTCTTTTTTTAATTGAGGTAATTGACATATAGTGTTACATTAGTTTTAGGTGTACAATGTAATGATTTTATATTTATATATACTGTGAAATGGTTATCACAATAAGTCTAGCTGACATTTTGCACCATATGTAGTTACAAATTTTTTTTCCCTTGAGATTAGAACTTTTTCCAGAACCCTTTTAAGGATAAATAGGCATAATGTCTCCAACTTACTCTGAAAATGGCTTGGAAAAAAAATTCATATACATATATATAAACATTCATGTATACATAAGAGAATGAGAGATCAATAAAATAACATGATCGAATTAAACTAATTAGTGTATCTGGGTAAAGGGCATATGTACATTTCTTATAACTTTCTGTGATTTGGAAATTATATCAAAATTTTAAAATTACAGAAATATAAATATAAATACAATTTTTGATACAGATTCAGATTAAGATGGATCATCCTCACAGTGTATTTAAAGAACCAAGATCACTTAGTAAAAGATGACCTCACTTAAAAATGCATTTTTTGACTGTTTACAACTAATCTCTTCTTTTAGAAAAACACACAAATCTCACATTTTCATTTAACATGTCAAATTATGAAATATATCGACTAAAATAAAAAAATCAAATTATTGGTGCATTTCAAATATGCTATTTAATACTGTACAAATTCCAACCGCCACCCCCCCCCAACACACACCAATCCCAACATGATTCTCAGCAATATTACTGCTCATGTTACTGGCTTTCAGTTAGCATTCCCTGTGGAGAGTCACTGACTCTCAAAGATCATAGCAGGAAAGAGAGGGCTCCAAAATACTAGGACCCTTATTTATTAAAGAGTAAAAAGTACTGATGTTGGTTTTCTGGAATGAGCAGATGTACAGAAGGATTTGAAGTGAGTAAAATGAGTTCCCAAATTTTTGAAAATTTTTGAGATTGTCGTCACTTAACAAATGCTTGTGGATGGATTTATAGAAGAGAGACTGACAAACTTTTGCTTCAACTTTGCTTTTTTATAAAAATAAGTCTTCTGAAAAATAGAAATAGACAAGATTTTTGGAAAGAAATACAGGTCACTTTCTTTTTTAGAGATGGAAGAGTAGTTCCCTCTGTGTTGTAATTTGCTTAACCTGTGACTGTGGTTTCATTTTGATTCTTTCTTCAGCAGAGCAGTCACTGCTCAGACTTAAGTCTTGGAAAGTCTGAGCATAGGTTGTGTACACGGTCAACCGAGAGGATCCCAAACTATAATTGCAATGCACTAGATTAGTGCCTTTTGTTTTAGGCCTGGCAAATGACGCTGTATTTCCATAGTAGCCCTTCCTTTCACAAAATTAAGAAACTCTTTAGCAAAGAAAAGCCAGTTCCTTCTTTTGAAGTTGAACCCTGATTTCTAGAGCTTCAACAAACTCTGAAGGAGATAAAAAGTACCAGCTCTCAATAAAAGTGAACTTTGGAATACACAAAAAAAGTGGACTAGATGCTAGTAAACCTTCACTACAGTTTTAACTCTGCCCCTAACAACCATATAAACTTCAGATGAGTTACTTCAGCTCTGTGGGACTCAGCTTCCTAAGTTATAAAACATTGTCCAGAGAGGCCCCTTCAGTTTCAGGTGTGTCAGGATTCTAACTCTCAACAGGCATGGATTTTTGTGATATAGACACAAAGCAGAAATGTCACAGCTATAGTGTGTTTATTTACCATCTATCAATGCCAGAGGAAAGCCAAAAATGCCTTTGAGACTCACATTTTTTAATAACAATTTAATTTGTACTGTTAATGGACACATTTATCAGTTCAGTTTTGAGCCTTTGCAAACATACCCATAAAATTGGTTGCATTGCTTCGCATTTATAAAACCTACTGCATTTTCCAAGCAAATGACATTTGTGCAAAGAAATAGCCTAACACAGGCCTAACTGTCTGTTTCAAAGTAATTATTATTCATCAATACAAATGTACACTTGAATAGTGCAAAGAAAATGCCCCCCAGAAAATCTGGCAGGCTATCTCGTTGAAGGAACTTCTGCTTTTAGAATCCCATCAGCATTTTCTTTCATTATTATCTTCAGGATCAAATTTCTGGAAATTCAAGAAAGAAAATCCAGAGAATGGCACTAACTTTCTTGCTGTTCAAGAGACCACAGCCCATTGTTTGTTAAGTTTTTCTGATGTTTGTCAAACCTTCAAAATGCAGTTATATTCACTTAGGCAATATTGTTCTTATTCACTTTTCACTTTTATTTAAATGAAAGTACAGTTACTCGGATATTTTTTCTGAGACATTTCTAACTGGTTGTAATGGCCTGTAGGGGTCACTGACTTGCATTTTTGAATGGAGTGTCCACCCTCCCATAATGATATCCTTTTGCAGATAAGCTTGCCTCATAAGCAGATAAACAGCTCATTTTCTGATATAAACATGCTTATATTGTAAACCTTCATGGAGGCTTTGTGTAATTCTGTAAACATGCACAGTGATACAAGAGAAATAGTGATACTTTTCTAGGAAAATACATTTATTCATTCAGCTGACATTTTTAGAGCACCTACTTGGAACCTGGCATTTTATAAAGTGTAGTAAAAAAAAAAAGTTACCAAGACATTGGATGGGTCTACCATGGAGATGACAGTTCAGAGGAAGAAAGAAAGAAAGAAAGAAAGAAAGAAAGAAAGAAAGAAAGAAAGAAAGAAAGAAAGAAAGGGAGGGAGGGAGGGAGGGAGGGGAGGATATAGATAATAGTATTACTTTCATGAATGAACAGTACAGGGTGCCCTGAGAGGATCAAAGATTACTGTGGAAATGAAGTTTAAACTAGGCTAAAGAATGAGTAGGAGTCAACTAAGTAAATGGGAATGGATTCTGAGGATTCCAAGGATGGGCAAGCAGCCTGTGCAAAGGTCCTGAAATTGGAAGAAAAAGAGCATATAAAAAATGTGTTCAGATGTGATCAGAACTCTGAGGCCAAAGGAAAGAGTAGCCAAGATGAGGCTGGAGACATAGAAATAGGGTGCATTGACCTAGACTGGTTCCAAATAAGTAATTATAAATGCCTTATTCCTGAACACACCATCTATCAGGAATTGAAGACTCGCAAGAGCTTCTTGAGTTGGTGATGACTTCTGTAGTAGTTCCTTGAGTAACAGTAGCTCCTTCCTGGTCTCTGCAGCTCACAGAAGAGGTGGCTTCCAGGTACTGTGTCAGTCATCAGTGACCACAAAGTTTCCTGGTCCACATTCTTCTTTCAAAGAACTCTGGGACCCTTGCTGACAACAATTCTGCCTGACTTCAGCACTAGGAATAAAGACAAGCTGTCAGGATGTCCTAGCTGTGCCCTCTAGTGGCAGCTGGAGTGTTACCCAACTCTTTTGAAAAAGGATAATTAAACTCTGTGTCAGAGTTTGGAAATAAGTGAGTGTAGGGACATACCAAGGAAGGATATTCTACCATTACAACCTGTCCTTCTTACATTTATCCTGTGATACCTTATATCCACAGTGGTCATGGCAATACAAACTACTAATGCTGTAATAAGTCATTTTAAAGTTAATTAGTCTTTTCAATAAATGGTGTTGGGAAAACTGGACAGCTACATGCAAAAGAATGAAACTGGACCACTTTCTTACATACACCGTACACAAAAATAAATTCAAAATGGATTAAAGACCTAAACATGAAACCTGAAACCATAAAAATCCTAGAAGAGAGCACAGGCAGTAATTTCTCTTCCTTAACTTCTCTTGACTTTCTCTTCCTTGACTCCGCTGACATCAGCTTTGGCAATATTTTTCTGGAGATGTCTCCTGATGTAAAGGAAATAAAAGCAAAAATAAACTATTGGAACTACATAAAAATAAAAAGCTTCTGCGCAGTGAAGGAAACAATCAACACAACTAAAAGACAACCTACTGAATTGGAGAAGATAGTTGGAAATGACATATCCAATAAAGGGTTAGTACCCAAAATATATAAAGAACTTACACAACTCAATACCAAAAAACCCCCAAATAATCCAATTAAAAAGTGGGCAGAAGACATGAACAGACATTTCTCCAAAGAAGACATCCAGATGGCCAACAGACACATGAAAAGATGTTCAGACATCATCAGGGAAATGCAAATCAAAACTACAGTGAGATATCACCTCTCAATGAGATATCACACCTGTCAGACAAATACCAAATGATTTCACTCGTCTGAAATTTAAGAAACAAAACAAACAAAGGGAAAAAGAGAGAGAGAGAGAAACCAAGAAACAGACTCTAAACTATAGAGAACAAATAGATGGTTACCAGAGGGGAGGTGGGTGGGGAGAATGGGTAAAATAGGTGAAGAGGATTAAAGAGGACACTTATCATAATAAGCACTAAGTAATTATAGAATTGTTAAATAATTATATTGTACACCTTAAACTAATATAATATTGTATGTTAATTATATGGAAATTAAATTTAAAAATTTAATTAAAGTAAAAGAACAGTAAAAAACAGGTATCTGATGTAAACCGAAAAAAAAAGTACATTTAAATTCAAGGGGATCTCAGAGTTCTGACTGCATACACATTTTCATCAAAACTGTCATTTTGGGTCTCTGTTTGCTCCATTCCTTTCATGACCTGTCTCTTCCTATACCATAAACTTTTGGTGAACATCCTTTTGGATTTAGTGACATTGTTTACTTAATTCCCTTGGTAACAATAAGAGCCAAGTCTTTTTCTTTCTGGACTCCAGGCATGCCACTATGTCTGATTAACTTAAAGCCATAGCACCTCAATCCAGAGGCCATCTTTTTATTTGTTTGAGATATCTCTGCCTAAATATGCTTTTTCCTGAGTACCCGGCTCTTTAGTATGAAATTCCACATGCCATGGGAATAGGGGAGAGGCATAGGACAAGATCAAAGTGAAATCTAGCCCAGACTTGTGGACAGCAGGTGCATCTGATTTCCAGACTGGCAGTAACTGGGTAAGACATCTGTGGAGGATACAGTGTGTTTACCCAGTGCTAGGAATCTTATAAGAAAGAAAGTCAATGAATGGATGCTAATTTGGGGGGGGGGTTAGAAAAAAAAAGTTGGTTTAAGAGCTTTCAAGAGATTATTTTGTTTTTGTTTTTGTTTTTGTCTGTGTGTATGTGGACACAGTGGCCTTTGAAGTTCCCTGTGTGTGAGTTGTATCTTCCTTGAGCTATGTTGAAGAGCTGATGGGGCCTGGTGTTCTGGGTGTATGTGTTTTTACCACATCTTGCTTTGGTCAAGACATAATCCAAAAATATTTATTTACTCAGTGTCAAAAGTTTTTACGTAACTCAAACTCCAGCATCATCAACTTTTGATGAAATGGTGAGGGGTCCATTCCCTTTGCCAGATTTTATATCTTCTTAGAACATTGTATTTGTCCCACTTCAGGAAGTAGGAGATTCCCAGTCCACAGGACTTTTATGAGAGTATGGAGGGACTGTATTTCCAGGATCTTAGCCCTCTATCGTATTTCTGGGTTGGTTGTCTGGCTTACTGTCCCTTTGTGCCCGGGAAGCTCTGAGCAGTGCCACCCACACATTATAGTCTGATATGAACGATGCCCTAGAAGAATTTTTGAACCTATTTAGAATCTAAATGGCACAGGAATGATATTTCCCTATAACTAGTTTCTATCATTTCATTTATATAACGTATTTCCTCTATCGGAAGGTTTCCAGATCAAGTTCTTAATAATCAAAGGGTAAGTAGGCGTATTTTCTCAAGAAATATCAAAGTCATTATTTCCTCATAAATTTGAGCTTCTTTTGGGTAGGGTGTACTATTATTACTACTCAGTATGTAGATATAGGCTGCTGAAAATAGGGTTGGAAGGCGAGTCAGTCCTTCCTCATTTGGTACATTCTAGGTAGGCATACACTTTAACTTTAAGGAGCTATAAACCTTCATTAGCATCCACATAATAAGACTTTTTATGGAGAATCACTCATATTAACCTTCAATTCAGAAAGAAAGACCCCAGATCTAACCAGCTATTCTTACACATGCAACATTTCTCTTTTCCTCAAAGACATCTGGATTTACTGACAAATTCAAATCTCTTTAAGGGTAATGAAAAAAATGATGCTGAAATGGCTTCATTTCAGCCTAGAAATAGTCTTTCAACATGTCATTTTACATATTTTGTTCATTATATTAACCACATGCCCAGAGGTCTTTACACTAGATACTCCTTGTGTATTTTAAATGAAAGGAATAGGGCGCCTGGGTGGCTCAGTCGTTTAAGTTCTGCCTTCAGCTCAGGTCATGATCCTGGGGTCCTGGGATTGGGCTAACTGCTCAGCAGGGAGTCTGCGTCTCCTGTTCCTCCCCACTGCGTGCACTCTCTCACTCTCTCTCTTGCAAAAATAAATAAAATCTTAAAAAAAAATAAATGGAAGGAATATAAAATACTAACAGAAGAAGCAACTTCTGCAATGCAAACCTGGATGATGCATAATTACACTTTGAGAGACTGGGTTAAGTGGGGCTAAGTGGAATCATTGCTCTTAATTTCTCATCAATATTAATGTGTTCATGTGTCAAAACTTAGGTAAGTTTATACAGTAAGCATGAAGGAAGGGACAATATTTTCACAGGATGAAAAAGTGTATTTCTCAGGAGCAGAAACAGTAGTTCATGGCTCTTCATAAGGCATGTTTTTTCCTCTGCAGTTAAAGAACCAAGAACATTTTAAATACAGTTTTCATAAGAGTACCTACAGGAAAACGAATCAAAGAGAAAGCTAATAATTATGGTTATACAAACTTGTGAAGAGCTCAGTTATCCATGACGCAGAACAGGCTCCAATACAGTAATGTTGGGAACAGTTAGTACCCTATGTTAGAAGTCAGCCATCCTCCATGGGAGCATGAGAACTCATAGGGTAACATACCTAAAATTCTTAGCCATTTGAGGATTCTTCAAACTGATAGGAGCACCATGTTTCTAGTTTTTGAGGATGACATGGAAGTTCAGGCTGGTTAGAATGTCTTCTCTTGAAGTTACTATGTTAAAGATAAATTATTGCCCACATTTGCCAATACTAAATCGTAACATAATCAGCGTGGTCGCTTGTCACCACCTACTGCTAAAAATGACCACAGAGCTGTTATAATTATGCTGATTTCCATCTCTGTTTGTTTGGATCATTTGAGCAGGTGTAAAGTCTCCAGTGAGAGCCAGGAATAGAATAGCTGTATGCATTCTGAAAGCCTTGTTTTCCTTTTCTTGAGGGTTTCATAACCTAGCCAAGCATAATAGCTCTCACATGTTGAACTCATACTTTTCCCCATATTTTTATGTGTACTATGTATAAAATCTACTTTATTTTCATGAAAACCCAACAAGTGAGGTATCATCTAACTGGAGAAAATGTGGTCCTAAGGGATCACTAGTGATAAAGTAGCAGATTTTGGATTTAGTCCTCAATCTCTGACTGCAAAGCCTGTTTTCTTAGTTTCTATGCAATACAACCTCCCAGCACCTACCAGGTTAAAGGAGAGGCACAGAGTTGCTTCTCTGCTTTTCTGTTGTTAGTGCAGCACTGTTGCTCCTGGAGCACTGCTTTGCAGCCGAAAGAAATGATGTATTTTTGATGTGTTAAGACACTAACCCATTTCCTCTGGCTTATCATATATAATACAAGCACTCCAGGTATTGTCAATGTCAAGTGCAGACTCAAAACTTGTAAGAGAGGAATCTCTGAGGGCCGCCCCCCATCTTGATTGTGACTAAAGAACAATGACTTTCACTGTTGAAATAGTTGTAAGTAAGAACATAAACCACACAGGTAATGTATGGAGTGATAACTCTATGGAGATACTCCCTCCCCCAAGGTACAAAATGTCATACTATAGAAGAACATCCTTCAAAGAGTTAATAGTTCTCTTAGGAAAACCTGATGAAAAAGAGCCCCCCATGTCTGGAAGCACCTGCATATTTTTCTCTAAATTAGCTAAAAAGGGGCTGGAGAAAGCCTTGGGCACATGTAGCCCCCCTTGTGAAATTTCACAACGCCTGAAATAGAGAAAATTCATTTTTTTTTCAGAGAGAGAAAAATTAAGCAGAACAAAATGAATTAAAGGATAAATAAATATTCTACCAGTGTAAGCCTATGGCCAATAAAGATACTTTTTAGGCATGGACAACTTAGTGTATCCCCTATGAACTCTTTCTAAAAGAATCACATAAATCCATATATAAAAAAAAATTAAATTCCAGCTCAAAAGAGAGGGAGTGAGGTATCTGAAACAACAATGGCAGAAAAAGTAGTAGAATCAAGGTTAAAAAAAAAACTGGAGGTAACCTGGCTGTGAAACAATGTAATGATTAAGGATCTATCACAAAAGGTGAACAAAAAGTGGAAGTCTGGTCCATCCATATCATAAAACCTTATATTCCCCTTTAATAAAGATGATATACCTAAATGTACTAAGACATGTGCATCTCTAAGGTGTTTTCTTGATAGGGAAATATACAATGTAATTCATAAAATATTATACTAAATATATAGTATTTATATGTGAAAACTAAGATATTTAGAAACAATATACACCCAAATTTTGGCAAGTTTTACCTCTGGAGAGAGAGGTGAGAGGAGAGGAGAGGTTGATGATGAAGACAGCCTTTTACTTTCTACTTCATAAATTCTAGTTTGAATGTTCTGATCAACATATATTAATGTAGAATTGCATGATTAAAATAATTTTTAAAAGTAAAGGACACAGTGTGTGTAGTAACTAGGGGTTAGCTCTTTCACTTAATAGCCATGATCTTGTCAAGCTCTTTTTGAGTTTCTATATCCCCATGTGTAAGCTAAAGGTAACAATATTGACTTTAAACTGTGTGTGTGTGTGTGTGTGTGTGTGTGTGTAGTTTATTCATTATTTATTTAATTTTAGTGAGAGTGAGAGAGAGAGAGAGGCGGGGCTTGATCTCACCACCCTTAAATCATGTCCTGAGCCAAAACTGATGGTTAACCGACTGAGCCACCCAGGTGCCCCTGTGTGTAGTTTAAATAAAATATAATGTCATACATCAAATACTAATTACAATGACTGGAATATGGTGTGCCCTTATCCAATAGCAGTTAATGGTATGCAACATATATTCAACATAGCAAATCATAAAATTGTCAAAATGAAGTAATCATAGAGCAAGACCATTTTGTTGATTAGTTATTCACTGTTGAAAAATATTGCTTAAGCATCAAGTTGTTTAAAATTTTTGGCTTAAGTATTCATACAGTTGATGAAATAAATACATAATTTTCAAAGTAATCTTGAAATTATTTATATTGAATAGTAATAGATCGACAGTAAAATGTGCAGGTTAGTGGAAATTTGAAGGCATCTTATTGCTCTTTTATATAAAGAGGTACACAAACATCTGGAGAACCTCTCACTGGATATAGTATATGTAAAGGAGTGAAATGTTTATATACTGTCTCGTAAGGCCAGGAGCAAAATTGAGGGGGCAGTATAGTTGGGGAATGGTTTATTTTTCAAAAGTGGTATCTTTCAACAATATCTTAAATGATAATGTATTGACATTATGATTGTAAGCCTATTATGAAAAGATACTAGAGGAAGCGATATAAAAGTATGGCCCTGAAATATACTGAGAAGGAGCTAGATAGATCGAAGTGTGGCAGCTCTTACATGCTTACATTCCACCATCCAGTGGGAATCTTTTTCTCCTTAGTCCCACACACACGTCCTGCCCCAGGCAATCTCTCATGTTACACCCAAGCTCTGTCTGTGTTTATGGTTGAAGGAAATGACCCTTCTCTTTGTACCTATTTTTGGATGTTCTTAAATACACATGTACTTTAAATTGCATACGTCTAAACATGTTAAGAATCTTTATGATCCTCAGTGTCTCTAAAACAATGAGACAGACAACACATATAATTTGTGGAAATGGTATCATTGGACTGGCGAGCCAACGCCTTTGGAACAGGCGTGGTGACTTTTGACATGGAAAATTATATTCAGTTAGAAAGTATATTTGGTGTTTTCACTGGTAGAGAATAAATTATTTGTAGAAACAGTTTCACAATGCTTTGCCTTTTTGGAATTGGGTTCATTAGATGTTGTCAGCTTTTTCTTTTGTGCTCATCTTTATGCCATAGTCTTCACTTCTGTTATCACTCAGATATACTGACATTAAAGAATCTTTAGGTGACTTTTGAAAAGAAACTCCTTTATTACGTTTGTAACATCAATAGTAGTAGGTGTTCTGGAAGTAAGGTTTCTTTTTAATGATATTTTTTTGTTCAGTAGGGCTCAATATCTTTCAATTTTATGTGTATATTTATGTGTTTCGAAACTGAAAATTCTTAAGATGTAAAGCAATATGATAGAATGAGTCAGCCGGTGACTCCTGACCACAGCTGGGAGTAGATGTATTATTAAGCCGGTTGCTCTTGCTCATCTTGCATCATCTCTTCACCACTACTAAAACCAGCTTCAGTAAGGTCGTTAGTAGTGGATTCCGAAGTCAAGGGGCTTCCTTCCAAGTATTTATACTATTCAACTTTGCTTGGATTTTGAATCTGCCCATGCCTGCCTTTCTTCTCCCCAACTTTTCTTTGTTTCTACAATAATATTTTCTTTCTAACATCCTCCTTTGTCTCTGTGTATCCTGGCTCCTCTTCTGTTTGTCCTCAAAGCACTGGCATTAGATATTGTTTCCAACCTTCTTCTGTATCACCACGTTCTTTCTGAACAATACAGTCCCTTCATACTACAAAACCAACATCACTATCCCTCTCATTTCTCCAGACATTCAGACCCATGTTACCAACTTTCTTTGGATAGCATCACTAGAATGACTTGCAGGCACTTCAACCTCCAATTTTCCTCTGAGATTTAATTATATTTTCCAGCTAACTTGTTACTTCTGTATTCCCTGCAGATGCCAGGAAACTCATTAATTCAACTTTTCATATTCCTGCTTAGTCAAAAAAATCATCAAGCTGAGTTAATCCTACCTCTGAACTATCTCATATCCATTTTTTCTTTCTCTTTTTTTTGCCATTGCCTTGGTAAAGTCTCATTTTACTTTCTCAAATGAAGTATCACAATTAATTATGTAATGAATCATTCTACTAGTCATTCTTCCTTCAAGGTCTCTCCCTATCAATTAATCCTTCAGTGTCTAATCAATGATTTTTCTAGATCCAGAATGACCTACTTAAAACCAGAACAAATAAACAAAACACACACACACACACACACACACACACACACACACACACAGAAGCAAAAGAGCAAAAAAAGCAAAAAGCAAAAAAAAAAAAAAAGTCATTTCCCACTACCTATAAGTTTAAGTTCAGATGCCTTAGTAGGAACATCATGATTTGACCCTAGCCCACCTTCTTCAAGTTCTGCCCACTTCTTACAACTTCTCCTTTTCCTCCTTTTCAATGCTCCCTGAGGCTCAGCAGTAAGGAGCTATTTTCCATTCTTATATTTAACATGTCCCTTCTCAACTCTGTGCTTTACACAGTATGTTCCTTATGTTTGGATCTCCTTTGGCCTCTTCTCTCTCTGTTGAACTCCTAAGTGTCTTTTATCTACTAGATCCGAGGATTATTTCTACTGCTACATCTTCTCTACCTTTCAGCTTTGATTCTGACTACTAGAATGTTGTACATAGTGTTAGTCACATCACGTTGTTACTTGCTTAATTGATTTCCCCTTTAGACTGTGAACTTCTTGAGGGCAAGGACCATGTTTTATTTAGCTCTGTATTCCTATTATTTAACTCAATATTAGCAGAGTCTCACTATATAGTTATTGAACTAATAAAACAAAATAAATCAGATTGCTTATGCTCAACAGGTCTAGGGATTTTCCTGAGGACCCTTCTTGGTTTTTCATGATTGATATTCTCTTTTAGACATTGCCCTGCTTCTCTTCTCACCTCAGTGAAAGGGAAGGGAAGAGAGAAATAAGAGTATTCAAGACTATGTTGTTGATAATTACAGCTGAAACCTGCTTTGATTCTGTACTCAGACTGAGATGTTCTGGAGAGGTTTCTTGACAGCACCACTGGAAGGCTTTCACATTACAAATAATGCATTGCATTTGGTAGTTGAGCAGTTTAATGGCTGAACTTACGCTCATTCTTTGTTAACTTGAGTTTTACTATCTACTGAACTTGCCATATTCTCTGGTTGTCACAGCAGAACTTTCAAGAGCATATGCTTTGTTTTTTTAATTGTTTACTTCAGGATTTTGGTTATGTAAAAGGGAGAGTTTCTTATAAAAATATTTTTCTGCTTTCATGTTGTATTATTATTCATTTATTATTATTATTCAAAAATATTATCCAGTGAGATTCAGAGGTTAAAATATTTGAGGATGTTAATAGTAATAATGTTGAACAGTCACCATGGCCCAGGCACTGCTCTTAGTGCTTTAAATGGAGTGTCCTATTTGATTCACACCGCAGCTCTGTGAGGGAGGTGGGCTTCTTCTCCTGTTCTCTAGAAGAGAAAAACGTAAGTGTAAACAAGTTGAGCCACTTGCCTACATCATATAACTGTTACAGATAACGGCGTAGATTGGGATTCAGGCCATCTAGCTCCAGAACGCACACTCGTAATCACTACAGCTGTGGAGAGTATCATTTAGAACTAACTTTCTGTTCTACCCCAAATTCAGAGGTTTATCTGCCTGTCAGGCTTAGCATCCTTTTTGAATAGATTGGCTCTTTAAAATCCTATCTCCTACTTCCACATTTTTTTCCTTTCACTCCTCATATGCTGCTGGTGGATTGCACACTAATTCCCGTTTACTTCCTTTTTTTGGGGGGGGGGGACAATTCATTACTGCTTCATGAGCCAGTGCACCATGGATGCATCTCATTACAGCCCCTCTCCTAGTCAACTGTGTTGATGCTGAGATACAAGTACCAAAATCAAATACATGCCTATATTTATTTTTCTTGTCACCCAAAGAATGGGAAACCATTTAGGTAATTCCAGGTAAAAATGAGAGAAGAGAACATGCGTTTATTTCTTTTTTTTTTTTTTTAAAGATTTTATTTATTTATGTGATAGAGAGACAGCCAGCGAGAGCGGGAACACAGCAGGGGAGTGGGAGAGGAAGAAGCAGGCTCATAGCGGAGGAGCCTGATGTGGGGCTCGATCCCATAACGCCGGGATCACGCCCTGAGCCGAAGGCAGACGCTTAACGACTGCGCTACCCAGGCGTCCCCATGCGTTTATTTCTTGTAATTCATATGTACTAAGCATAAATATAGAGGCTGTGTTAAGGACAACATTTATTTAATCAAGCAAGTGGAGATTTGAATGTTTGACCAATCAATTAGATTTCATTGAGACAAAATAAAACAAACAAATATGCAAAAAATAAACTCCCAAGCTAAAAGATCTGCACTACTCTTATAAATTAATGTTTGTTTTCAATTTTATACTATAGCTACTGTTATAGAAAAAGTTACTTTGAAATGCACGTCTTTCAGTGAATCAGTAGGAGAACTGTAGTTGTTTTTGTTTTGTAAATTATAATGATATAATAGTAACTGTGGAACTACTAAGGATTATATCTTTCATATTAGAGTAAAAATTCTCCCATAGAGGACCGGCTTTATTATCAGGCAGAGAGGATAGGTAGGAAATTTCATGCTTTTCCCTTAAGAAAACTCATACATTTCTATGCATCACCCCCTTCCAGAAGGATATTTCCTTCTCAATTTCATCCTGTTAAGACTTAATATTTAGTCCTTGTTAAAAAAATTGGATTTGATAAGGTAGCCACTTTGCTATTACTGCTCACATATTGCTTGGATGTGATCCATTTCTGGAATGTTTTGGCATGAAAGGAATTCGCAAACAGGAAACAGTTTGGGTTCAGGGGGAAAGAGGAGAGAGACCAATTCAAGGGTTGAGGAGAACGAAAAGGGAAATACCTAGCACTAAAAGAAAGATGGGCATTAAAGAGGGCACGTGATATGATGAACACTGGGTATTATACTCAACTAGTGAATCATTGAACATTATATCAAAATCTAATGATGTACTATACCTTGGCTAATTGAATTTAAATTAAAAAAAAAGGAAATTCAGCAGCAAATGCAAACTTTTTTCAATTCCCTGTATTTGCCCCAAGTTTGTTTATTTTGGTCGGGTGATATGTTTAAGAGTTTAGAGACTGTGTGCAGGTGCGCGATCTTTACTTCCCCTAGATGTGGCACCTCCACCACAATCCATGCATTATTTCTGCACCTCATCCCATCCCCAGGGTCTCATTCTCTATTGGTCGGTGTTTGTCTCTCCTCCATTAACTTCTGCGCACAATGGCCTTCTGGATCTTTCTATAAAGACATAACAGTTGCCTTGAAGATCATAGCAGTTGCAACTGGACCCAGGCTAGTGGCTTGAAATGGTGACAGAGCTTTTGTGTTAGCCTACCCAATAGCATAATCTTGGTTTTTCACAGTGCAGTCGTGAGGTATAAATCCATTTTCTCTCAGAGGCAGTGAGTTCGTGTGGGACTAAACTTGCAGGGTTTCTTAAGCTTAGCATTACTGGGAAGAGACCAGCTTCAGCTGGTAGTTTTTCCCAGGTGGGAATGGCTTCATTCCACTCACATTGTCTCAATTTGACCTGCGTAGGGATAAGACTATTTGCCAGCTGGCAGTGGGAAAGCTCATTGATCCTGAGGAATCTGTGAAAAGGCAATATTACTAGATCTAAGTGATTTTGTTGTAGTTTAGATTACCAAGGCCTCTTGCAAGTATGTCACTGGGGAAACCCATCCCATGAAGGTTCTGAGTACTTGGCTATGTAATCAAGAGCAAAGCTACCCTCAAAACAGACCTCCATATGTACTATTTGGTGACCTTCTTTCTCTAGTTGTCTTCACACAGCAGCTTGGGATTTGTAAAGATAGCTAAATTATTTGAACCATTTCCATATCTCAGCTACCCTATAAGGGAGTCACCGTTGTTACCCTCACTTTGCAGATGTAGGAAACTGAGGTAGAGGAATGTTAAATGACTTGACCAAGGGTACACAGCTTGGCAGTGGCAGAGCTTAGCATAGATTCCAGGGAGACTGACTCTAAAGTTTATGCCCTAACTCCCTAGGGATTGGGATAGAGTCCTTTAAGCACAAGTGATAGAGTAAAAGGCTATTCTCAGGCCAGGGTTGTACCTTAGGCCTTCATGCCTAAGTCTACAGAGAGACCTCTAGGATGCAGTTCTGATTCCTAGTAGACCTGAATTAAAAAGCTTTTCAGCAATGGCCTCTTATTTTGAGAGCAGTTTGAAAGGGGAATAGCAGGTCCAAACGAGGCTGCTGAGTGGTAGTCAGGCTCATGTCTGAGATAGGACTGGAGATGGAGGTTTGTTGTGAAACTTGGCTTCCTAATGGGCAGCGAGGGACTCTCTTTGGCAGACTTGCCCTGTAGGCAGTCAGTCTACATCTTAAAAGGTGTTTTTTTTTTTTTTTCTTTATTGGCTGTTTTGATTCTTGTGGGTTCTTGGCTGTCTTCCCAACTGTCCTTGAGCCTTCCCTGTCAGGATCAGAGGTCATTGCTTTAACTTTAGGCTAATGAGTGCATTGTAGATACTCATTTATTTCTTTTATTTCTTCTGTACTAAGGCATAAATATAGGAGCTATGCTAAGGACAATGCTTGTTAATTTGTCAAGTACAGATTTGGGTGCTTGGTCAGTCAGTTAGATTTAGGGTTCCTCTGAATCCCTGGTCTAGTTGGGGATCTAAATCTTCCCAAAGAGACAAGACCAGGGTCCCAGGAGGATGGTTTCTGGATGTGACTCTCACAATCCAACCTGAACTTTCGGTCATTGACCATGTGTTTTTTGCTTCTCTAGATTGACAGTTCTCTCCAAGACGTTGTGTATTAGATGTTTTCATTTATGTCCCTTTTCCTAGACCACATTTTAAGTCCCTTAAGATAAAAACATTATGTCTTATACAATATGTTCCATGCTAATAATAGATAGTAAAAAACATGTTTTGTTTTGACCAGTTAAAATATACTAGAGTCTCTTTGCAGAACTGACTTTTCTAATAGCACTGTGGCATAAATTACCAAAAATCTTTAGGATTTCGGTTGATGTATTTCTGAGAATTGTACAGTTTTAAAGCTTATGGTAATTTTGAAGCAGAAAAATAACAATGATTTGTAAAATTTTTATTTTAAAGGGGTTTGGATTTTGGTGCTAAGAAATAACTACTTTGGTTTGATTTCTGTTTGAATTCAGTTTGCTTTGCTCATGTTAGGTGGCCTTTTCCTTGTCAAAGTCAATGTTTTTATATAGTCTTTCAGTCATGTTTAGTGGTCTTTATCCACCTTCACCTCCTCTCTCTCATCTTATATAAAAAGAGAAGTGGTATTTTATCATGTCTTAATAGATAAATATTGGCCAGATGCTGAAGGTAATTTAAGTGAAGTGTCCTCATTTAATTCCGAGCTTTGAAAAAGGGCTTGGATCTGCGTGTTGGGTGTTCTCAGATACGGAGAGGTAAACACCATTTTTCTGTTCCATTTCCAGGTCACATGTGCCAATTTAACGAATGGTGGAAAGTCAGAACTTCTAAAATCAGGAAGCAGCAAATCCACACTAAAGCACATATGGACAGAAAGCAGCAAAGACTTGTCTATCAGCCGTCTCCTGTCACAGACTTTTCGTGGCAAAGAAAACGATACAGATTTAGACCTGCGATATGACACCCCAGAACCTTATTCTGAGCAAGACCTTTGGGACTGGCTGAGGAACTCCACAGATCTTCAAGAGCCTCGGCCGAGGGCCAAGCGAAGGCCCATTGTTAAGACGGGCAAGTTTAAGAAAATGTTTGGATGGGGTGATTTTCATTCCAACATCAAAACAGTGAAGCTAAACCTGTTGATAACTGGGAAAATTGTAGATCATGGCAATGGGACATTTAGTGTTTATTTCAGGCATAATTCCACTGGTCAAGGGAATGTATCTGTCAGCTTGGTGCCCCCTACAAAAATAGTGGAATTCGACTTGGCACAACAAACCGTGATTGATGCCAAAGATTCCAAGTCCTTTAACTGTCGCATTGAATATGAAAAGGTTGACAAGGCCACCAAGAACACACTCTGCAACTATGATCCTTCAAAAACCTGTTACCAGGAGCAGACCCAAAGTCATGTATCCTGGCTCTGCTCCAAGCCCTTTAAGGTGATCTGTATTTACATTTCCTTTTATAGTACAGATTATAAACTAGTACAGAAAGTGTGCCCCGACTACAACTACCACAGCGACACACCTTACTTCCCCTCTGGATGAGGATGAACATGGGTGAGACTGAAGCCTGAGGAATTAAAGGTCATATGACAGGGCTGTTACCTCAAAGAAGAAGGTCACATCTGTTGCCTGGAATGTGTCTACACTGCTGCTCTCGTCAACTGGCTGCAAATATGCTAGTGGAAAACAATCTGATGTAATTTCTGCCCAGTCAGCTTCATCTCTCAGTATAGTTGTAAATCACCACAGATTTTAAAGGCACACTTGAAGACATGCTCTCACACATAGGTGTACACAAACACGCATTCATATACATTTCAGCTTGCATCTGTCACGATTCCTGTCAAGAGGGCTTTCATTGTCTGACTCATAATGGTTTAGGATAAACTATTGTCAGGCAAAAGGATTAACTAGACAGTGAATGGTTTCTAACACTTGCTGTTATGGAAATCTCTTTTAAAAGTCTTGAGTACATGCTAATCAATAATCCCCATTCATGCATTCCTACTGCTTGGAGTAGCTGTACTGGTAAATACTACTGTAGGAGTATATGCTTGTTAAAATGGAAAAAAAATGTGTCTTTAGAGCTCAGTATTCTTTATTTTATGAACACAACAGTGTAGTAACTTTTTTCCAGCATACAGTAGGCACATTCAAGGTAATCTAAGATGGCTCTTTTTTCTATGGAGGGAGCCTGTTTCAGTAAAGATGAGCAAACATTTGGAATTTACATGTGGGTAGACACTGGATTACAGCTTTCATCACCAGTCATTGGACTTTCGCAAAGTTGAGACCAGCTAAGGCTGCTTAAAACGAGTTCTGATCATTGTATAAGAAGGGAAATGCCTGACAGACACCATGTAAGTTATAAGTGTCTGTCTTATCTTTACTACACATATTGTAACAAATTCAATATCCTAGTCTTCATTTGTATGAATGGTTTGTATTGTACATAGTTTAACCAAGTGTTATTTGAGCTGCTTATTAATATTAACTTGTACTTGTCTCTGCTTGTTATTGGTTAAAAAAAGAAAAAAAAAGGATATGAGGAATCCATTTTATCAATGTAGCTGTGACCTCCATTAAAAAGACAAACTTAATGTAGAAAGCATTTATTCAGCTCAAGTATTGTTGAAAGCTATACATATACAACATTACAGTCTGTCTGTATTTAGATATTTTATTTCTGGACAAAATGAAATGTACATAAAAATAAAATGCTTAAAGTTGAGTTTCAATATGTGCTTGTGTAAGATGGTGATTTAAGTGGTTCTGACAAGAAGAATGTGCTGGAATACAGTAATGGTTTTGCATTTCATGTCTCTAAATTTGTACAGAACTATCTAAATTGCTATTAGTTGCTCAGTCAAAACAACTTAGGGGTTTCAATCTCAAGCTTGGGAAGCGGTTTTGGCATACAGCATTGCACACATTTTTGGTTTACTGTTGTTCTAGTGATTCAACAATACCAAAAAATCAGTGAGCAGAAGAGATGACTGAGGTTTCTGAAATATTATAACTATTTTTTTTTTCCTGTGCAGAGTCTTTATTTAGCGGGGAGATCGAGAGGAAGGTAATTTTTTTGGCTGACTTTCTCTGATTCTACTGTAATCACTCAACTGAGAAAATTACAGTAGCAGTGAAGGACTTCGGTGTCTGATTTACTTATACCAGATGGGATCAACTTATCTATATAGCATTGCTTATGGATAGTAAGCTTTCTTTTAAAACATAATTACTGTATGTAATCCCAGCAAAATAAACAGCAGAAAAAATATGCAAGGTAACCTATTTTTAAAGTCACAAATGGGGGATTGAGATATGAAGAGTCTCAAAGGTTAACCAAAGAAGCCAGATTAAAACACTAACCCATTTTCATCTTCCCTTCATGCTGCATAGGGATAAGTATGTTTTCATGTAGAAAATAATCGAAGTACTACAGGGAGCACAAGACCACAGAGTTCTAAAGTGAGAACTCAGCAACTGATTTGACTAAAGAGAGCCTTCAACTGCAAATCGAAGACACATCATTCTGTTAAATGTCCATCTCTCAAAATTCTCCAATATATCTAGACAACCATTTCTATCAATGTATTAATTAATTTGCCATGGAATTTCGAAGCTAATGTTGGGACAGACTCTCTCTGGCACAACAGGCAATAAATGCTTCATGAGTTCCAGCTGTGAGACATATTTGCTACAGATAAATCTTGTTATTCTGGGATTTATTTATCAAAATGATCACTTAGAAGTTAGTTGTGCTTAACAAAAAGGAGAATAAATGAGAAGGAAGATCATTTAAAACATTTTTTTAGGATCATTTGATTAGTGGACCGTGACTTCCATTACGTGGTCTAATCTGTCCTTTTTTTTATTTTTTATTTTTTATTTTTATTTTTTATTTCATTTTATTTTTTTAAGATTTTATTTATTTATTTATTTATTTATTTATTTGACAGGGAGAAAGAGAGCGCAAGCAGGGGGAGCAGCAGGCAGAGGGAGAGGGAGAAGCAGGCTCCCCTCTGAACAAGGAGCCCAATGTGGGGCTCTATCTCAGGACCCTGGGGTCATGACCTGAGCCAAAGGCAGACGCTTAACCCACTGAGCCACCCAGGCACCCCTAATCTGTCCTTTTTTAATTCAAAATTCAAGATTATCAAGATAAAAATACACTTCAGCCTCCACCCATCTGCCCTGCTTTCTAACCTCCCCATGAAATGTTGCTTTTACATTTTTATAAACATACAGAGCATAGCTAACTAACATCCAATGAATTGAATTATATTTCTGTAGTTTTTCTTTAAAAGAAAAAGAAAATGTAGTAAAGTTCCAACAAGAAGTTCAGTTTTTTAAAATCCAAACTTTCAGTACTCTTTTTTTTCTGGCCCTGTACACACTTTTCCCAAATTGCTACATCATCAACACCTCCATCTGTACTATAGAAAAGTCATGATGACACAGGACTTTGTATCCAATATACTCTTCCTGTTCTAGACAAGGATCATGATGAATATGAAGGTTCTAAGGTTTAGATTAAAACTTTACTAGACCAACTTGTTGCTTTAACAAACTGGTTAGTTAAGTTTTAAATATGCTAGAAATCTATTTGTTATTTGGACACATTATATTTTAAGTTGCCCTAAGAAAATCACCTCTAGAATCTTAAATACAATTTCACCCCTTTGCTAAGATACAGAAAAAACAAACAAACAAAACTGCAAGGGGGAAATAGATAGCACTTGATGCAAACATGGGTGTGTCATTACCTATTGTTCTTTTCAGAAACATTTTAGTAAAATTGAAATTATTATGAAGAAGTAATTATTGCAGCTTCTTGCCTCATGGAAGAAAAATGATACAAATTACTGGTTTATCTACTTATGGTAAGAACAATGCATTGCCATGGCATGGTTTCAGTTGGGCATTTTTGAGTCCCTGGCTCTTGTTAGAATTTCTCTGCATGAGTGGAAGGGGTATAACTGTTAATAGAATAGTATTAAAGTTCTGGAAGCAATTATTCTGCAAGTAATTGAGATACTTGTTAAGTTTAAAACTGTGGACTGGGAATCTTCATGTTCCTACATTTCAGCAATAAACTGTAAGCCATATTTTTGCACAGCATAGATTAAAAAAAAATCATGAGAAGCCTGAGAAAGTGTTCTGTCTTTTCCCTTTTCCCCACCGTTTTACATATAAGAAGCAGCTTAACCAATATAAACAGCTCTTTGGAAAAGCAATTTGCATCTCCATCATCAACTTTGCGAAGTTTTAGCCTGAAGCAAAATCAAATGGCTGGGTTAATAAGCCTTTGAAAAACTTGGTTGCTGTACCAGTTTCAGGTATTTATTGATATTTATTCAATTATCAATCTATTTACCTATTTATACTTATTTATCTTTACATTTTTATTTAAATAAAATGCAAATTAGTAGATGCATTAAAAATACAAAATTTAAAAACATTAAGGTGCATAAAGATGATATCTATTTACCTAGTTTATAGGAGACAAAAATTGAGTATCTTAAAGCCAGAATTGGATCCTGAAAAGCTGGTGACTACAGGAGGATTTTCTCAGGAGTCCCATGCATACCAAAGACTGATTTCAGGGATCGGGAGCAGAAAGAAAACAATCCTTAATTTAAAATTGTTGTGTATCATTGTGTTTTATATCCAATACTATCAGAAATATTTTTAAGTAACAAATTTACAATCACTTTTTACTAGGGTAGCAAAGAACAGAATTCTCATGAGAGAATTTTAGTTTCAATTTGTTTGTGTGAGCAAAGTCTAGTGACACAGCCTAAAATAAGAAGACTACCGGTGCCAAGCAGCTGGCCTAGTGCCCCAAGTTTGATCAAAAGCACTTTAATATTTATGGTTCTGCATTTTCAGGAACATGCCTTTTATCACTGATGGATTGGAGCATGACTTTAAAGCTCCCAGAAGTGATGGATTCAGAAGGATTAGAGGTCTTTTGTGGGGGTGCTGAGTGGCTGTTGCCATTGGTGGTGCCTTTAGAGTTGCCAGGTGTTGATTACTCCAAATTCTAACTAGTGACTCAGACATATACCTGAAGCACTGTTCACATCACCCTCACCTGGCAGCAGCTAGCTTTCTATTTCCTAATCCTATGTCAGGGCTCCAAAGAGACAATTAGAATGTTACTGATCTCTGATGGTCAAATTCCTTTACTCAAACAGAGAAGTAAACTTGGCCATTGAGATTGTGACTATTTAAAGAAATAATGCAAGAAAGTTGTTGGAATGTGCTATTGCCAAATAAGTAATTTTTCTCAAAATATCTGCCGTTGTTTCTATTACTGCCAAAATTCACTTTGTCATTTTTCTGAAACCCAATTTTAAAATTAATTTATTTTTTGCAATTTATAAAAGTTTTCAGTAGAAAGCATGGCCAAGTGACATCACCTAATCAAGTTGATAATATTTCATGGACTTTTTAAAAAATTGAAGTGTAATTGGTAAATATGTTTGTTTTAGTTTCAGGTGTACAACATAATGATTTTACATTTGTATATATTGCAAGATGATCATTACAATAAGTCTAGTTAACATCCATCACCATGCATAGTTATAAAAATTTTTTTCTTGTGATAAAAACTTTGAAGATTTACTCTTAGCAGCTTTTAAACATGGGATATAGTATTATTAACTATAATCATCGTGCTGTAGATTATATCCCCGTGACTTGTTTATTTTTTAACTGGAATTTTGTACTTTTGGACTCCTTTCATTCATTTTGTCTGCCACTCCTTGCCCCTTTCTGGCAATCATCAATCTCTTTTCTGCATCTATGAGCTTTTTGTTTGTTTGTTTGTTTGTTTTTGTTTCTGTTTTTTGATTCCAATATAAAGGAGATTATACTGTATTTTTCTTTCTCTGATTTATTTTACTTAGGATAATGCCCTCAAGGTCCATTCATGTCATAAATGGCAAGATTTCATTCTTTTTTATGGTTGAATAACATTCCATTGCATGTGTGTGTGTCCCACAATTTATTTATCCATTCATCCATTAATGGACACTTAACGTTTCCATATCTTGCTATTATAAATAAATAATGCTGCAATGAACATGGGGTGCATATATCCTTTTGAGTTTGTCTTCATTTTCTCTGGATAGATACCTAGAACTGGAATTACTGGATCTTATGGTAGTTCTATTTTTAATTTTTTGAGGAACCTCCATACTGTTTTCCATAGTGACTGCACTAATTTACATTCCCACCAAAAGTGTATGAGTGTTCCCTTTTCTCCACAACCTTGCCAACACTTGTTATTTTTTGACTTTTTGATGATAGCCACTCTGACCTGTATGAAGTAATATCTCTTTGTGGTTTTGTTTTGTACTTCCCAGATGATTAGTGATGTTGAGCATCTTTTCATGTGTCTGTTGGTCATCTGTATGTCTTCTTTGGAAAATTTCCTATCTCATCTTCTGCCCATTTTTTAATTGGATTTTGTGTTTGTTTGCTATGGTGTTGTATGAGTTCTTTGTATATTTTGGATATTAACCCATTATCAGATATATGATTTGCAAATATTTTCTTCTGTTCACTAAATTGCCTTTTCATTCTGTTGATGATTTCCTTTCCTGCACAAAAGTTTTTAGTTTGATGTAGTCCCACATGTTTATTTCTGCTTTTGTTGCCTTTGTTTTTTGTGTCAGATCCAAAAAAATCATCACAAGACTAATGTCAAAGAACTTACCATCTATATTTTCTTCTAAGAGTTTTATAGTTCTAGGTCTTATGTTCAAGTCTTTAATCCATTTTCAGTTAAGTTTTGTGTACGGTGAAAGGTAGTGGGCCAGTTTCATTCCTTTGCATGTAGGTGTCTAGTTTTCCCAGCACCATTTACTGAAGAGACTATATGTTCCCCATTGTATGTTCTTGCCTCCTTTGTTGTAAATTCATTGACTATATGTTTGTGGGTTTATTTCTGGGCTCTCTATTCTCTTCAATTATCTATGTGTCTGTCTTTATGCTAATATTATTTTGATTATTATAGCTTTGTAATATAGTTTGAAATCAGGGAGTGTGATGCCTCCAGCTTTGTTCTCTCTCAAGATTGCTTTGGCTATTCAAGGTATTTTGTGGTTCCACACAAATTTTAGTGTTATTTTTCTAGTTCTGTGAAAAATGCTGTTGGTATTTTGATAGAAATCATATTGAATTTGTAGATTGCTTAGGGTAGTATGGACATTTTAATAATATTAATTCTTCCAAACCATGAGAACAGAATATCTTTCAATTTTTTGAGTTTTCTTCAGTTTTTTTTTTTCATCCAATGTCTTATAGTTTTCAGTGTACAGAAGAATATTCATCTCCTTGGTTAAATTTATTCCTAAGTATTTTTTTAAACGTAATTGTAAATGGCGTGTTTTTAATTTCTCTTTCTGATATTTTGTTCTTAGTATATAGAAATGCAAATATATGTGTATGTTGATTTTGTATCCTGCTACTTTACTGAATTTGTTCACTAGCTCTAACAGTTTTTTGGTGGATTCTTTAGGGTTTTCTATTTATAATATCAGGTCATCTGCAAATAGTGACATTTTTACTTCTTCCTTTCCGACATGGATGCCTTTTATTTCTTTTTCTTGCCTAGGACCTCCAATGTTGAATAAAATTGAGGTAAATGTGCATCCTTATCTTGTTCCTGAGCTTAGAGGAAATATTGAATATTAGCTGTGGGCTTGTCATATATAGCCTTTATTGTGTTGATACCGGCTTTGTTGAGAGTTTTTTTTTTTTTATCATAAATGGATGTTGAATTTTATCAAATACTTTTTCTGGATTTATTCAGATGGTCACATATTTTTATCCTTCAATTTATTAGTGTGGTATATCATTTTGACTGATTTACAGATGTTGAAACATTCTCCAATCCCTGGAATTAAATCCCACTTGATCATAGTGTGTGATCCTTTTAATATATTGTTGTGTTCAGTTTGCTAATATTTGGTTGAGGATTTTGCACCTATGTTCATCAAGGATACTGGCCTGTAATTTTTTCTTGTGGTATCCTTGCCTGGTTTTGGCATCAGGGGAATGCTGGCCTCATAAAATGAGTTTGTAAGAGTTTCCTTCTCTTCTATTTTTTGAAAGAGTTGGTGAAGGATTGGTATTAATTCTTCTTTAAATGTTTGGTAGAATTCACCAATGAAGCCATGTGGTCCTGGACTTTTGTTTTGGGGAGGTTTTTGATTACTGATTTAATCCCCTACTGGTAGTAATCAGTCTGTTAGATTTTCTACTTCTCCATGAATCAGTCTTTAAATCTAGAAAACAAAGCATTAAAGAACCAGCGATGTTGTAAGTGAAGTCATAAAAATTAGAATCACCTCCATCAGTTGATTCAGTCTCCTATAATTAATTCTTACTTTGCTTCATCTTGGGTTTGCCACTTTATGAATCAGTCAGTTTTCCATTAGAGATTTAGAAATTCTAACCCAGTTTCAGTGTTATGATCTTAAAGTTATCAGAATCCTGTGCTTGTCAGAGTCTTTTCTAAGAATCTCCCTGAAGATATAATACTTTGCAGGAATACTTTTTGCAAAAGGATCAGAGTAAAACAATAACTGTATATAAATGATACAAGACTTAAAAATGGCTGTGGTTAAAGATCTGGTGTGAGCTTATTATAATGTGATTGATAAGGAAATTTGGTTATTTCTGTGACATACATTGTAAAACAATAAGTAAAATTATAACTGATAACATTATATCAGAACACACCAGGATTTTAGGAATTTAATTTCTGAATTACTTGTTTTAACTACCCATATCTTCCATATAAATATGATCTAAGAAGATTAAATATTACTTTTTATTTGACATTTCCCATGAAATTTAACAAATAAGTCTAAAGAAATTAACATTTTTCTTTTTATAAGGACAGAGAGCAACTCTTTTGAGAACTTCTAGGAACCCTCTGGAAAATCCCAAGTTCATTCGAGGGCAAAAAGACTTCATTTAGAATTTGGTTTGGGGGAGTTTGCTAAAAATGTCAAAAGATTCAAAACATTTGATCAAACAGGATGAAACAATACTTAGTTATCCATTAAACCAAAGTGTCAAAAGATTCTAAGGCAAATAGAGAAAGTTACATTGTTGTAAAAAGAAAGTTAGCTCTTTTAATAGAGAACTCATTTTTTATTTGTTTGTTAAAGTAGTCAAAAACCTGATAAAGATAACATTGAACACAGAAAGTATTTTGAGAAGACACAGAATCTTTGTTTCCCAGGCAGATTACATCAAAGAAAAATCTTTGTTTATAAATTTATTAAGAGCACACTAATAATCTAAGAAAAGTTTGTCCTTTAAACAGGGACAAAACCAAATTCTAATTTTATACCAGTACACTTTTGATATTAAAACTCCTTTTTAAAAAATTTAAATAAATCCATTCCAATCTTAGCTTGACCACACATAAAATTCTCTCTCAAGATTTCTTTTCCACAAGCCGTCTACAACTTTTTAATGTCCATTCATCTTTTGCTCCACCCCCTTTTTCATTCTATAGCAATCATTTTATTTTAAGACAAAGTTATTTTCTTTTTTCCTCTCCTTCCCCCCCAAAAACCCCTCATGTCCTTCATACCTTTCCTTATCCAAAAATCACATTCTTATGTACTTTTAATACACAGTTGTTTTCTTTTACCCTTCTTATTTCTAATAGTTTTTATTACATATTTTAATCCTTAACTCTTAGAATCCTTAATTCCTAGGAAACAATTGTGAACTGGCGAATTTATAAATATATTTAGTAATTTCTGAAGTATACTCTTTCTCATAGTAAATTTTTCAATGTGACACAAAACATGTTTACTAATAGATCCAAATATCTTCTCTCTGTAAAAATTTTTAAAAAGACAAAAGAAGATAAACTTATGTTTAACATTTTAATGTTTTCTTTTTGTTTGGAAATAATTTTGATAATCAATGAATACCAAAACAATATTATTTATTTTAATTTATCATAAAATTTTATTTGCATTTATTTAAATTACTTGCTTTTAACAATTATGTTTGAATTAGACATCAGATAGCTCATCTTAAGTTCTTTTTGTTGACAAATTTTGTAATATAAAGATAGCATGAGCTTATTTACCTAGTAAACCCAGGTAGAAAAAGTTGTATGTTTGCATTACATTAATGTTGACAATTCTGAAGACATTCTTGTTTTTGTGAAATCAACAAACTAGCTTTTATCTATCAAAGTTTGTCTCAGATCATGTGAACTTGAAAAACATTTGGTCTAGTTTGTATATTTCTGAGAGTTTTAGAAATACTTTATATAAACTCTTATTTTTCTCTAAGCCATTAAATAGATCTCTTTACAGATTAATTTTGGCAATGCCATCTGAGGTAGAAAAACATCACATATCTATAATATATATACATAGACATACATAAACCTACAGACTGACATAGAGACCTTACGGTTTTCATTCTAAAATTTTAGCTATATCAAAACTTACTAGTTTATAAAAGAACATTTGGATCCAAATTGTGTTTCTAGAAGATGAACAAAGAAGCTAAGTTTACCTGCTCCGATGGCCAAACTTTATTATTAAAGGTTTTATTTGCATGGTGTAAGAATCCTTTTAGAGCTATTTTTGGAGTCATTTCATCTTTTTAGAAGCTTCTGGATACCAATCAAAGAATGCATTACATTTTCTCTGAGAGGTTTGACACTCTCTTGTCAAGGACATCCTATAAGACAGACTTAACGTAAGTTAAGGTTTCTCCGCTACAATTCCAAATTATCCAAAGTTCCCCAATTTTCTAAAAAGGTACAAGATCCTGGTTCATAGTGGGTATACATTGCGGAAGCACAATTTTTTTGACAGAGGTGAAGAAAGTGTTTTAGACTAGGTGGAGTCCATCTTTGCTTTTAGATTCCTTAGGACGTCTTTAATATGAGATGACCTGTTCCTTAATAGCTATTCCAAAACACAGCTATTCCAAATCATGTATTTTTCCCACTTTTAAATAGAATACGGTGACTTATAAAGAAAATTCAATAAACAAAACACAGTCATGCATAATAAAGTTGGAGAGCTCAAAATGCAAAGAGGGCATTAGTCCAAGAGGCTTACCCTCAAACTCCAGGGTCAGCAAGAGAGCAGTGAACTGAATGGGCTCTGTGGATACCGGCACCTTTTTGCTCACTGGCTTTGGAGTCATTGAAAGGTCTTCTTTGGATACCATTTCTGATGCCTTGAACTGTCAAAAGTTCAGAAATAACAGAAGTAAAAACAATGCATTACTGAAGTGTTAATTAGTAAGTTTATTATGTGCACACCAAAAAGTTTGCAAATTAGGAACACTTAAACCAAAATGTGGAGTGAGGCTCAGGGGTATATTGTTATAAGGCAGCTTATGTACTGACAAGGCAGTGACCGTTTATTCTTCACAGATTGGTATTCAAATTTTCTTAAATGATAGGGAATTGGTTAGTGGTTACCTCATATCAATTTTGGGAAGCAGTTTAGGTTT
The DNA here is from genome assembly GCF_017311325.1 of Ursus maritimus. NCBI lineage: Eukaryota > Metazoa > Chordata > Mammalia > Carnivora > Ursidae > Ursus > Ursus maritimus. The sequence continues at coordinate 63,585,170 of NW_024425563.1, read as the reverse complement.
TGCTTATGATTTTCAGAGGCATTAGGAAGAAATGACTCAGGATAGGTTAGTCTTGCAAAATAAGCTAAAGTAAGCTTTGTTTGTATGACTAAACTGCTTTTGTCTGCTCAGGGAATTTTTTTAATTGACATATGGCTGATACACAATGTTACATTAGTTTCAGGCGTACAACACAGTGACCTAACAAGTCTATAGTCAGGCTACGCTTGCTAGCTGTGTAGCTACTATTAGTCACCATACAATGCTATTAATATCATTGAATATATTTCCTATGCTGTACCTCTTATTCCTGTGACTTATTCATTCCATAATTGGAAGTCTTCAGGGATTTTTTAAGGCTAGTCTCCATTTGTTTTTGAGTTTCATAGAAAGAAATAAAGAAAGAAAGAAAGAAAGAAAGAAAGAAAGAAAGAAAGAAAAAGAAAGAAAGAAAGAGAAAGAAAGAAAGAAAAAGAAAGAAAGAAAGAAAGAAAGAAAGAAAGAAAGAAAGAGAAAGAAAGAAAGAAAGAAAAGATGGAGCCCGCCAGCTTCAACAAGGCGGAGGGAGAGTGTAAAGATGGCTCCCACTAGCCTCCATCCCAGGCAGTATCTCCGCCTCTCAGCCCAGGGCTTTAAAATTAGCAAACGAGCTTCTTTCGCATAGAATCTGGGCGCTTTTCACGCGGCTCCCTCTGTGCTGGGCCGTGGAGCAGGTGAGACTGGGCACGGGCCCTTTAAGAGCCGCTCCTCAGTTCGCACAGCCTTGTGGGTCTCGCAGGGGCAAGCCTGGTGGTGTTAGAAGTTAGATGTCTGGGAGGCTCGTCTCTCAGGGTAGTTGTTAAAAGTTGGGGTGCCCGACGTGAGGTAGGAAACTTAGCTCCTTAGAGAGAAGCCCCAGGTTTTGCATTCCTTCCGGTTTGTCGCTCACAGTGCCCGGGGTAGGCTTTATAGTGAGATTGTGTGTGAGCCTCTCCTTTCTTCAGAGTGGCATTGCTCTCCTCAGTGTGAAGGCGAGGCTCTGCTACTTTTTAGGGTTCTTTTAGAGGACATTGTTCCATATGCGGCTGTAATTCAGTGACTGTGGGCGGAGGAGAGTTCAGGAGCTTCCTATGTCACCATCTGAATCGGACCCTGCCCGGGAACTTTTTCAGAGAGGTAAGCAAATGTTATTTTCTCTTACTGCTCCCTTCACCCCAAAGAGAAGGGGGTGCACGTCCCTTGTAATGGCTAATATTTATTGAACACTTAAAGATGAGCCGTTTACTCTGCTGAGAAGTTTCTATGCGCTCCCTCATTTATGCTTTACAGCCCTCTGGTCAGGGCCCCTGCTGCAATGAGGAGTCTGAGACCCGGAGACGTGAATTAACTTGCCCTGTAGCACAACTCTTTTTTCTTTCTTTCCTTTCTTTCTTTTGATTTAATTAATTAATTAATTAATTAAGAGAACGTGAGAGAGAGAGAGAAAGCAGGAGCTGGAGGGGCAGAGGGAGACGGAGAGAGAAACTCAAGCCGATTCCATGCTGAGTCCAGAGCCAGACGCAGGGCTCAGGCTCACGGTCCTGATTCACGACCCTGAGATCCATCGGGACCTGAGCTGAAACCAAGAGTCAGTCGCTTAACTGACTGCTCCACCCAGGCGCCCCCAAAGTGGCACAACTCTTTAAGTGATACATCTAGGAGTCCTTCCTGTCTCTAGGACTCCAGAGCCTGACTTTTTAAACTGTTAATTATTCCATTTTTTGGTTTGTTTTTCAAATTGCAAAACAAATACATGCAAAATTAGCACATTTAATATGAACATAGGCAGAGTATATTACATGGAAAAGACATGAAAATTCATATAATCCATTTGTTCTTCAACAAAAGCTGAAGGATACCTCAGAATCCTGTGGCAAATTCAGTCCTGGCCCTGGCTCGGGCAGAAATGGCTTGTCTGTGCCAATCTGCATGGTAGCCAGTGTGGTTTTCTAAATCGCCTTTTGTGAAATCATTCTTGATTTGGGGCCAGAAGTGTCTTTGAGCTTGATGAGTACGAAATTTGTTGGTCAGGGACGAACAGAGCTATAATGTAATTTTGAATTACCCAGCCTCTGCATGGGAATCTCATTTCAGGGAAATCCTACTGTATGTTTAGGAAATTTTCAACAACATGGCTTTAGGTTTTTTCTAAAAAATAAGTCCTTTTAATACGATTTTCAGTCAACTCTGTGCCTTTTCATAATTTGTCATTCTGACCTTCTGCTATTAGAGGCTTTGGATTAGGTTTTTTCACAAAGGGAAAACAAAAACGCTTGATGGTATTAAACTTATAAAGTTTAAGTGGATAGGAGGATTTGGAAGGATTGCTCAATCTTTCCGGACACGTTTCATTATTCCTTTGCCATATCTTACTCAGAACAAACGTACCAACAAATTATAGCCATTTTCTTGCTTTACTTCCTCAAGTTGTTTAGAGACCCAGCTTTATACACAAAACAGGAATTAGAGTAATCTTAATATTTTTGCCTGTTGTACCCTGGCCCTCTGACTATTAACAATGATACTTGTTCCAGTTTTTTCTCTTACTCATGTTTTGCTCATGTTCAAAATTAACATTTTCTTTAAGAGAAAGCACAATATGAAGGCAAGTTATATTTCATTGGTTTAACTAGAGTCCTTCTCAAATTTTACCATGTTATAATGTAATTTATGAACTCTTCCTTCATTGTTAACTGAGCCTGATATCTACCTTTTCATTTTTTCCCAAATTTTAGGGAAAATTGAATTTATCATTAAAATAAAACTTGTGTTCAAGTCTAAAATATGTATAATATTTTACTTTACATAAGTTATAAAAAACTAAGGGAGTAGTTGCATTTACAAGTGGAGTTCTTTATTTTCCTTTTTAAATTTATTTTCATAGATTTTTCTCTTTTCTTTCTCTGATATCAGTTAGATTTTATTCATGCAGGACCTTTTTATGTAAGTGCATTCAAGCCTCCATACACACTTTTTTCTTTTTTTTAATTTAAATTTAGTTAGCCAACATATAGTGCATCATTAGTTTTTGGTTTAGTGTTCAATGATTCATTAGTTGCATATAACAGCTAGTGCTCATCACATCATGTACCCTCCTGAATACCCATCACCCGGTTACCCCACCCCCCCTTCCCTTTCACAACCCTCAGTTTGTTTCCTTGAGTCATGAGTCTCTCATGGTTTGTCTCCCTCTCTGATTTCTTCCCATTCAGTGTTCCCTCCCTTCCCCTATGATCCTCTGTGCTATTTCTTATATTCCACATATGAGTGAAACCATATGATAATTGTCTTTCTCTGATTGACTTATTTCACTTAGGATAATACCCTCTAGTTCCATCCATGTCGATGTAAATGATAGGTATTCATTCTTTTTGATGGCCGAGTAATATTCCTGTGTGTGTGTGTGTGTGTGTGTGTGTGTGTGTGTGTGTGTGTGTATGCCACATCTTCTTTATCCGTTCACCTGTAGAATGACATCTTGGCTTCTTCCACAGTTTGGCTAATGTGGATATTGCCGCTATGAACATTGGGGTGCAGGTGCACATTTCTTACTTTACTTCTCTGGACCATGTGGGCTTTGCTCGACTTAGGCAACTCTAGCTTCCCACATTCAGGCCTCTGCTGCTCCTACAAATTTATTTTCAAAAATTTAGCAGAGCTACTGGGTTTGACCAAAAGAGTATCTTTGTTAGTTGCTTTGTTTTCCTTTGGCTTGAGTTATGTATATCAAAAGGGAGGCCTTGGAACATTAGAGCACAAATTGTATGTTCTGTCTAATAGAGTTTGTTGGGGAAAGTTAAGGTCATACAGAGTCAGTTCCCTCCTCACTCATGACCCCCACTCAGAATAGGTGCTTCTTATTCACACTATGAAGAAAAGGAATTCATTATTGGAGGCAAGGTTATGAATGCCAGTGTATATCTGGGAAAAAGGCTTGTGCTCTCAGGGTTTGAGGATCTGAGAGCAGAAGTTTCTCGCTTTGGGATGGAATCTGGGGAAGCAGGAAACTTGCTTCAGAGTTGAGATGGCTGTATGGAATATCTAGGCCATCGAGAATGGGGTATAAAAAGTGTCATGAGAACAGCAGGAAGTTTTCTGTTATGTCCAAGAGTGTCATAAACTTGGCAGAGCCCAGTGTAGCCACAAGGCCTTGAGGTGGAGAGGAGTATAGTATGCAGGAACAATCTACCCAGCACTGGCTGCTGGAGCCCAGATGGGACGGGTGTCTCAGGGGAGGCCAGTGTGGGCTGATAACGAATGGGAATCAGGTACCATCTCCTGCCAACACCATGGCATTATACATGCCCCATGAGTTTTATGCAACCTTGGGAACAGGTTGGGAGAACCCCTAGATAGATTGAAATTGGCCTCAATTGGCTGAGATTTTAGTGTTCTCCATATGGTAGAATTTGGGCTTAAGATAAAAATTAGGTTATAGACAGGTAAAATTACATTTATTCCACAGTTGATTATGTGACTTGAAATTAACATCTGCTAGATACTATTTTACTCATTTGATAGAATTTCTTGATGTATAGTATATAGAAGATGCGATGTTAGTACACTGATTCTGAAACAGGGAAGTTTTAATATGGAAATAAGTACATTAAGGGCAAAGGAATCTATTAAAACAAAGAAGATTTGTGACCTTTATGATGTTTTCCATCCACTATAATCCTTAACTTTATATTGGCTTAAATAATCTTTATAAATAATAGTTTTGGATTAAAGGGATAATTATAGACACACGAAAGAGATAGGTAGAAGATAAATGGTGTTTTCAACTCACACCTTTTTTTGTTATTTTAGTTTTTAAAAGATTTTATTTTATTTGACACAGAGAGAGAAGCAGCTGGGGGAGCAGCAGGCTGAGGGAGAGGGAGAGCAGGCCCCCTGCTGAGCAGGGAGCCCGATACGGGGCTCAATCCCAGGACCCTGGTATTATGACCTGAGTCAAAGGCAGTTGCTTAACCAACTGAGCCACCCAGGCATCTCAACTCACACCTTTAATCATTCTTTTTTCCTCCCTTTTCATTCTATTTTTTATAGTTCATGGCTAAATGCACAAATTGATTTCAAATACTGACACAATAAAAGGAATAGAATGTTTAGGATATCTTATAGGGCCCTGTCAAGGGAAATGCCCTTCAGTGAGAATAGGACTGAACCTAATTCATCAGGCTTCAAGTCTAATGCTCTTTTCATCACACTCCCAATTATACTTTCCCCATTCTCCCTGAGAACTGCTACTTGTGTATCTGCAAAATAATGTTTCTAGACTAGAGTCATGATTTGCAAATATGTCCCAAGAATCCCTAAATTTCCAAGGAGGTGGCTCCAGGGCCTCTGGAGTGGGACACATCAAGGAGGCTGAGAGGCAGTGGTACTGAGTCATCTTTGTAGCTTTTCACACAGGTATTCACTTATTCTTTGACACACACTTACGCAATGCCTACTATGTATCATGCACTGGTATAGGTCCTAAGAATACAGCAGTGAATAATATAGACAAGGTCTATGCCCTATGTATCTTAGAATCTAGTGGGAGAAGATAGCACTCACCTAATAAATACATTATATGTCTGGTGTAATAAGTGCTATGAAGACAAAGCAGAGAGAGGGTGCAGAGGTTTATTGGTTTTTTTAATTTAATTTTTATTTTTTATATTGCTGGTTTAGAAAAGTGGCTCTTCTATGTGATATTTGAAGGAAGTGAGAGAGCTAGTCATATGGATATTTAGGGCAAGAACATTCCATGGATAGGGAAAACCAATCATAAATACCTGAATCACGGGTTTGTTTGGTATTCTTTTAAGCAAAGGCAAACTAGCTAGAGTGTCTGGAGCAGAGTGAGCACTGGAGAGAATCTTAGCAGATGAGCTAAGAAAGGAAGCAGGATTTCGACTTTACTGATGAATGAATGTGAGGGTTTAGGGCAGATGAATGATAAGATGTGACTTATGTTTTGAATGGACCACTCTGACCAAACTATGGAGAATGGAATATTTGGGGGAAGAGTGGAAGCAGGGATGCCAGGCAAGAAGCTGCTGTAATAATGCAGGTAGGAGGTGATGAAGGCTCAGATTTAGACCATAATGGTAGCAGTATTGGCAGTGAGAAATCATTAGATTCTGGATATATTCCAAAGGTAGAGCCTAGGGTTAACTGTTGGACTGGTTGTGATATGTGAAAGAGAGGAGTCGATGATGCCTTTTTTTTTTTTTTTGTATTCAGGTAACATATAAAAGCAGATGCTCTATAAACAAACATATTTTACAACTTTTCAATTCACTGGAAGTTACAGATATACACATACCTTCTGATCTCTATTAACAACTTTGCTCTATTTCTTTGGAACCCATGGAAGGGAAAGAATCGATTTTATATTTTAAAATCTGTATATCTGCTTTTAGTCCATTCTGACAGTTACTTTTATTGTTCTTAGAAGCATTGCGAGATTTGCATAGTTTCTTTAGGCATTGCTTTTAAAAAATGTACAAGGAACTCTTTCACATAGTATAAGACTTTATATCAATCCATTGTTGAAAATTTGAGAGAAAAATTGCTTTTATGTAAATTAGAAGGAAAAAGTAAATAGAAAAGTATAACATGTAAATCTCTTCATGTTCAATTTTAAACCCACGATACTCAACTCATGTCGAAGCAGACCTACATATAATCTGCAAATAGGGCAAGGGTTCCAGAGCTGGCTTTTATGGAGGCTAAGATACTCCCCAAATTATATGTATATTCCTTTTTCTTGGAAGAGAGATCCTATTTTCCATCATATTTAAAAAGTTTTCAAAGTAAATAAGTTCAGGAACAACAAAATTGGATGACAAGGAATTGTGATCTGATGGGTGGAGCCAAAGTTATCAATCAATAAAAGGAAATTTTGAAAGATGTTTTGTAAGATTACTTTAAAAGTGTATCTATTTTATACTTAACTATCTGCAACTTTAAAACTTATTTTAATGTGGCTAGAAAAGAAAGACCATTTTTAATGTCTCTTAAACCTTTGAATAAAAATTGAACAAATAATAATATAAATTTTTTAAGTATTTACCTCATCCTAAAATGTCTAGAAACATATTTGAGACATACTGTAAAATCAGGTGTTGGCACTGGAATTATCTGTTAATGTACAAAAAAGGCAATTATCTGTTAATGTACAAAAAAGTTTCAAAATCTGAGTACTAACATTAGACAGAACTCAGTTTCTTTAAAAATGTGCAATCAAAACTTTGAAAACTGAGAAGGAATCTACAAATCACAAAATGGAAATGCTATATTAATTCATATGGGTAGAAAAGAATGAATCGATTGTGTAGTTGGGTATGTCACTGTGCACTGGCTAATGTATTTAATCCATTTAGATATACTGTAGTGGGATAATTGATTCAAAAGTATTGCGCCTGGAGATTAAATGTGTAGAATTCATATTCATCTAGAAATTTAAATATATGTGGAGGTTGAACAGACAGTTATGGCTCTAATGGTTGATGCTAAATTTCCTCAAGTTGTTAACAAAACAAAGTAATAACGCGTCTAATTGTTCCACTTCATTATGTGCGAATTTAAATTCTCTTAGAATTCTCAGATAACATTTAGTGTTCTTCTGTTGCATAATAATAGTTTGGTAGTTATAACAGTTAAGTGTCTTAAATACCATATTTATCCCTAAATATATTGCTGTTAGTGATTAATCATAGGGGAAGATGTATTTCTTTGCCAAGTAGAGACCACTGCAGGAAAGAATAATTAGAATATTTCTAACTTGTGTTCCTATTTTTCTTCTCTTTACATCGATGTGTATTTAATTGAATGATGACTACATTTGATGATATTTACATTTTCTATCATATTCGAATGGTGTAAACCTGAATATCAAGTTTGTGGTCAGTTCCTGTGGCTTACGTCTTTATTGTTGTAAAAAAATGTGTTGGCCTTGAAAACGAAGTGGAAATAAAACTATAAAGGATCTTAAGTTGTCTTTAACTCTCCTATCTATATGGCTAACCTTTCTGAATCAGCAGTGTATTGAATTGTTGGGTGTTTTCTGGTAATGTTGTAGCAGGCACTGACAGGGTCCCATCCAAGTCTCTACTCCCCTCAGCACTTCAGCCTGTATTCAACTTCCAACTGCCAGCCCCTGCATTTCTTTTCCAGAATGCTCTCTGTCTACTTGCCCCTGCTATGCTACCTGTACAGCAGGTGAGAAGTGTCCAGGAAATAATGCTCTGCAGGGACCCAGGCACAAGCTTCCAACAATGACCAGAGTAGCCTTAAACCACTGATCTTCAGGTGGGATAACTTGTATATGTGTGAGTTGTACACTTGTTTGCCAAACCCCTCAGTAATAATTTGCTTAATGGAGCACATTTTATTGAATTTCTTCCCTTCCCTCCCTCATTTCTTCACTCCATTTCTGATGCCTCCTATAATCATTTCCAGTATAAACTACTTTCATTCAAATCTTTGTCTCAGGAAATGCTTCTGCAAAATCCACATTAAAACAAATGTAAATTGTAACTTTTATTTGATCATGACACATGCTCTCAATCATAAATGTAAAATTATATATTTTATGAATATAAATTAAAATCACATTTTTGATGTATAATTTACATAGAATGAAGTGCAACACTTTTAGGTGTATAGTTCACTCTAAAACATTCCCTCATGCCTTTAGTCAAGTTTCCCACCACTTAATTTGCCCTCTCTCACTAGACATTATTTTTTCTTATTTTAGAATTTCATATAGAAGGAATCATACAGTGTGTACTCTTTTTGCCTGGCTTCCTTTGCTCTGCATTATGTTTTTTTGAGATTCATTGTGTGTTCTATGATTCAATAGTTTTTTTTTTCTCTTAATTTCCAAGTAGTAATCCATTGTGTAGAGATACTACAAGTTGCTTATTCACGTACCTGTTGATGGAAATTTCAGTTGCTTCCAATTTTTAGCTATTTTGAATAAAGCTGCTTTGAACAGTTGTGAACCACCTTTGTATGGACCTACATTTCCATTTCTTCTGGTTAAATACCTTAGAGTAAAATTGCTGGGTTATAAGATAAAGGTATGTTTACCTTTAAGAAAAAAGAACAAACTGGTTTACAACGTGGTTTTATACATTTTACATTCCCACCAATAGTCTGTAAGAGTTGCAGTTTTCCCATGTCTTCCCCAATACTAGGTATTGTCATTCTTTTTACTCTTAGCAATTCTAGTGGGTATGATTTTAATTTCAATTTGCATTTCCCTCAGGGTCCCTCTTGATGTTGGGTATCTTTTCAGATGCTTATTGCTACTTATATATCTTCTTTTTTGAAGTGTCTGCTGACATTACCCCATTTTTAATGATTAAGTTGTAGAAGTTATATTTTGTGATTACAAGCCTTTGTCAGATATATGTACTGCAAATATCTCTCAGTCTTAGCTTGCCTTTCATTTTCTTAATAGTGTCTTTAGAAGAGCAGAATCCAGTATATCATTTTTTATGGTTAATGAATTTTGGTATCTTGCCTAAGAAATCTTTGTCTACTCTTTATTTTTTTCCAGAGGTGTTAGAGTGTTAGCTTTTTTTGTTTTGATCTATGATGCATTCGAAGTTAGCATTTGTGTGTGGTGTGAGGTAATGTAAGAGTTGAAATATTTTTTCCAAATGAACATACAGTTTTTCCAGCAACATTTATTGAAATAACTACCTTTTCCCTGTTGAATTATTTTGATAACTTTACAAAAATTAATTGAAAGTATATGTGAGGTCTACTATTAGACATTATTTTGTACCATTGATCTCTATGTCTTTATATTTTGATATTTTGATTTCATTTTTTCTTATTTCAATATATTTTCTAGGTTTCCCTGTTACTTTTTTGAACCCCTGGTATATTTAGAAATATGTTCAATTTCCAAATATTTGTGGATTTTTCAGACATCTTTTTGTTACTGATATTTACTTTAACCCAGTTGTAGTCAGAGAATATACCTACATAATTTCAATCTCTATAGATTTGCTGAGATTTCTTTTATGGGTCAACGTATGGTCTATTTTAGTGTATGATTCACATGCACTTGACAAGAATTTGTGTGATGTCAGTTCTGCCAAATTTGTTGATACTATTTAAGTATTCTGTATTCTTACCAATTTTGTGTGTACTTATTATTTCCATTGCTGATAGAAGAGTATTGAAGCCTGAAACTATTAATTTTAGTTTTATCTATTTTGTCTCTCATTTCTACTGTTTTTTTGCTGCATGTATTTTGAATTTCAATTATTAGGTACATACACATTTAGGATGTTGTGTCTTCCTGAAAAATTAAAACTTTTTCATTATGAAATATCCTTCTATGGTCTTAGTAATATTCTGGAATCTTAAGTACACTTAAAAAATTAATATAGCTGCTCCACCTTTCTTTTGATTAGCATTTTTATAGTGTACTTTTTTTTTATCCCTTTATCATTGACTTACCTCTGGATTTATTTTTATACTGTTCCTTAAAAACAGCCATACAGTCAGTACTATGATGTGTTACTCATATTCTCCTTCAGTAAAAAACTTTTAGCTCCAACTTTTGAGAGTGTTTTCCACAGATAGGCTTCAGGTTTCAGATCCTTCATGAATGACTCTGCTCCAGAAGGTTACCTCATCATATATTTTGAGAAATTATATTTCTGGCTCTAGTTGACTGATCTGGAGAAGTAAAGGCTAGTTTGAAGATTTTGGTTCCTTGTAGAATATGCTTTCTTCTGAATCACCTTTACACTTTACGTTTGTTCTGATGCTTTCATTAAATTCTATAGGAACGAATCAGTCATGGAAATAAAAGGCACAGTGTAGAGAATATAGTCAGTGGTATTTTAATAGCATTGTATGGGGACAGAGGGTAGGTACACTTGTGAGGAGCACAGCATAGGATATAGAGAAATTGAATCGTTAAGTTGTATACCTGGAACTAATGTAACATTGTGTGTCAACTATACTAAAAAAATGAATAAGTTAAAGCAGAATAAATTTTTAAAAATTAAAAACTAAATATATGGAGAATCTCTGAGTTTGTATTTGAAGAAGGTGATATAAGCAGTTTATTCCAAATAACGTACATGAAATATTTCATTGGGATGGCCTAGATACATAACGTTATACAGTAGTATCTGAATTTCTAGCATTTAAAAATGCACTTGCATTTTATTTATACCCTTATTCTTTTTTTTTTTTTTTAAGATTTTATTTATTTATTCGACAGAGATAGAGACAGCCAGCGAGAGAGGGAACACAAGCAGGGGGAGTGGGAGAGGAAGAAGCAGGCTCATAGCAGAGGAGCCTGACGTGGGGCTCGATCCCACAACGCCGGGATCACGCCCTGAGCCGAAGGCAGACGCTTAAGGACTGAGCTTAACGACTGCCCCTATACCCTTATTCTGAATCAAGGGGCCATGCTATAACATTTATACTAAATACCCACTAATAATGGTGGAGGTTTGACACAACTAGGGTTGTGACTTGAGGATCTTTTTTTCTCCCTCAAGATGACTATTTACTCTAGCGTCTGACTATATTAGAATAGGAACATGTACATAGCCTACTTTAGCATTACTAGGGCATAATGTGCAAAATAAAAATCTTTAATGCTATGAAAATCAGATAAACTATATTTTTTAATATTTTTTCACCTTAAGTGCATAAATTGAATTTAAAGACCTATTTTAAGAAACATATGGATTTTCACATAAAAATAATTGGTTTGTGAAATACCAGAGATTTAACTAGGAAAGCATTATAATTTTGGCATAGTATTCTATTTTTCAGCCACTGCTTAGCTTTACCCAGAAAATACATATAATTTTTTTTTTTTTTTACATGTTAATGATTCCTCACTTTATTAGAAGTATTTGACGAGATCATGGGGTACCTGGGTGGCTCAGTCAGTTAAGTGTCTGACTCTTGATTTTGGCTCAGGTCATGATTTCAGGATTGTGAGATACAACCCCATGTAGGGCTTTGTGCTGAGCATAGAGCCTGCTTAAGATTCTCTCTCTCTTTCTCTCTCTTTCTCTCCTTCTCCCCCTTCCTGCCCTCTCTCTCCCTCTCAAAAAAAAAAAAAAGTATTGAGATCAAATAGTAATTCAAACACTAGGCTCTTTAATTATTGCAGTTGTATTTAAAATTTTTTTATGAATGCTTTTTTTTTTAATAGTAATTAAAGGTTCACAGCAAAATTGAAGGAAAAGTACAGGGATTTCCCATATTCCCCTATCCCCACACATACATAACATCCCTTCCTCTTTGGAGTGGTGCATTTGTTACAATTGATGAACCTACACTGATATATTGTAATCATCCAAAGTCCATAGTTTATGTTAAGATTCACTCTTGGTGTTATATATATTATGGTTTTGGACAAATGTTATAAAGATATATATCTACTATCATGGTATCATACAGGGTATTTTTATTGCCTTAATCTTCTGTGTTCTGCCTATTTATTCCTCCACTTCTTCAATTCCTGGCAACCACTGATATTTTTACTGTCTCCATAGTTTTGCCTTTTTGCAGTTATATTTTTAAAATTTCATCTAACAAATAATTACTGAGTATATACAATGTTCCAGGCATCTTACTAGGTTCTAAAAGCACTAAGATCAATGTTTTTAAGTGACACATTGTAGGGGCACCTGGGTAGCTCAGTCACTTAAGTGTTGGACTCTTAATTTCAGCTCAGGTCATGAGGTCATGATCTCAGTGTTGTGAGATTGAACCCCATATCGAGCTCTGCAATGAAGGTGAAGCCTGCTTGAGATTCTCTCTGTCTTTCTGCCCTTTCCCTCTTGTGTGCCTGCGTGTGCTCTCTCTCTCTTTCTCCAAAAATTGAATTAAAAAAAGAGTTGACACATTGTAGAGGGGTAAAAGTAACTTATATCCTATTATTGGTACTATAATATTGTATAGTATAATATAATATGTAATATAAGCATGATATAATATGGTTTTTAATTTTTTTTTTTTTGAAAAGATTTTATTTGAGAGAGAGAGGGAAAGAGAGCACAAGCAGGGGGAATGACAGAAGGAGAGGGAGAAGCAGACTCCCCGCTGAGCAGGGAGCCTGATGTGGGCTTAAACCCAGAACCCTGGGATCATGACCTGAGCCGAAGGCAGGTGCTTAACCGACTAAGCCACCAAGGTGCCCCAAAATATACATTACTAACCCTGGCAAAGCAATATACCTTACTAACCCTGGCAAAGAAAGAAGATATTTTGCCTGTAGATAGCTTGGGAAGGCATTCTAGTGCATGTTCACCCTCTAGCAGATCTTGCAACAAGGGTTTGAGTATTTATTTGGGAAGTAGAGAAATGAGATTGAGAAAGAAGGAAGACAATTCGGGGTTTATAGGTCAGCAGATGTAATTGTTACACATGGGATTAGAAACAGCGTAAAAATAAGCTGAGCATTCTCTGAAAGCCATGACACTAACTAGGAACCTTAATTAAGGCAATCGACCTTGGTTCTAGGACAAAAAACAAAGGATTTTGGGGAGCTCAGACTGAAGATATTTCTATAGGAAAAAAGTGACCTTACTGAGCTCTTTCTCTATACCTCTATATCAATATATTTAGATATCTAGTGTCGGGGAGAAAGAATTTTTGTCCCCTTAAAGGTCCTTCTAGCTGGACTAAGAATCAAATTGACATAAGACAAATTAATAGGAGAAAATAAAATTTAATAGCATACATATGGAGAATCCACAAAGACATGGAAATTCCAAAGACAGTCAAGAAAAAAAAGGTATATATGTCCTCCTGAACTAAGGAGAAGGGAGTTGGTGTCTGGAACTTCAGAAGAAAGGAATGTAATTCACAGGACAGTAAGAGAAGAGCAGATGTTTGGTAATTAGATCCTTGCCCTGCCATACAGATGGGTCACTCAGATAAAATTTATCTTTACTAGTAACCCTTATTTTGGAAGGACTTACAATTGAGATTCTTCTGTATAGTTAAGAGAGGGGCAAAAGTTTCTCTTGAGCCCCCAGAGTCTGGATTGCCTTCAGCTTAAAAAAATCTGTGTGCCAAGATGGCACATTTGGTGGGGGAGGTGGCTGTCCTGGACCTCTTCACGTAATATGTAGATATATAGATATTTTTTTAAAGAATTTTCCTGATCAGTTCAAAGTACTTTGAAGGCTCAACTTGAAAATATCAGATTAGTGTGAAGCTGATGTTCTCTTCAAAGAGTATCTCATTTCTGGGCATGTTCTGTGCAGCAAGTAGATAACTTTATTGTTCTTTTTAATTTAGGATTTGATGAGAATTTGTGAGATTGTTGGGGTTTATAAGAGAGCCTCCCAAAATAGCTAATTTTTTTCTACTCAGATTTTAAACAGTTTGAGAAATTAAAAAATGAATTTGGAGGTCAAAAGATCAACTCTCTTTGATAGTAACTCTCTGTAAGGATGTGATGTATTGTTAGAGCCAAATCCATGTGATGTTCACACCCCAGAATTTGGCTGATGTATCTAGTGGTCAGGGCAGTACATTTCTCCATACAGCCAGCCTGCCCAGGAAAGACTGAGTAAGCTGAGAAGAATCCCTGCTGTTAAAAGGCAAGGCTGTTCTCAAATAGGAGAGGGTGGAGCTGAGCTGAATGTACCCAGTGTTTCTTCCCATTACTTGTTGGGTATACCACTCTGCATCTAGGAGTAGACAGATTTTTCCCTGCGGATTTGTATTGGAGTGGTGGCAGGGGAGAGCTGTTCTCTCTTTTATAGGGATTATATAAAAAAAGATTGGCGAGATTAGAAAGATTAGTGAATAAATTAATATTTTCCCCATTAAAAGAAACATTTTGGGGTCATTATTGTTTAGAACAAAAAACCATTTATTTTTATAACCACTCATAATGATGATGATATGGGGAAATCACATATCAACACATCTCTTAAACTCAGAATTTTTTATGTGTTTAAAATTTGGTCATTACATTTTGGGCATCATCTTTGTGCTAATCAGTGAACATAAAACAATTTTAATGATATATTTAACTGAAATTTAACTTCACTCCAGATTAATCCTAATTTAAAAGTATCACAATATTTTTTTATAATGTACTCTAAACCATCGTTCAAGTTCTACTGTATAGCTGCACATGTAAAAGAAAACACTCACAGTCAAAAGATAGCATGGTCACATTAGTTGGGGAAATACTGAGCTAAAAGTTTTGCTAAAAAGTTTCCTCACTATGACTATAGAAGTTCTTAAAATATTAAAATTTTGAATATAAATTGTGAATCTTATTTTCAAAACTTACTTGACTACTATCTTTTCTTTCACAGACTACTTCATGGGACCAATTTTCTTTCGATCATGTTTTGGAAAATAGGGTTTTCAATTTCTAAAATACTTTCCTGTATGTTATTTTATTTTGTTATCAGAGTTGTCTTCTCAGGTTGGCCCTAATATCAGAATATGAGAGATGAGGAAATTGAGGTATTAGCTTACATCATTGGATCAAGGTACAGGTCTCAAGAAATGTGGGAGTTGAACATGAGACTTTTGACCCTTCCTTCGTTAGTCTTTCCACTGTGGTGTTATTTCTCATTAAGTGCAATGCAGAGTCCATGTACATGGGTCAGTGCAGTCAATTGAAAAGTGAAAAGAAAAAAAAAAACTAACAAGCGTTTTCATAATAATATGAGGAAATTTACATTATTGAGAATAAATGTTTTAGACGTATTTTCTCCTATGAATTAATGACTTAATTAATGATTCATGCAAAAAAGGATTGAATTAGTGTTTTGTGCCAGATGGTTTCCTTGAACCTGAATCCAGTTCATTTCTTTGACTTTGAGATAAGGTGCTAAGGTGCATTAATTTTTTGGAAAAATTCTGAATAGAAGTATGAATAGAAGAATATCACTCTTTCATAAGTACTAGAAAATTTTCTCTTTCACTTGAAATTTGAAGATAAAGTGTTCATTGACATATTTTTTTCACTAACCAGTATATTAAAAACGACTCTATAAGAGGTTCGTTACTGGAGATTGTGAAGAAAATAAACATGAACCTGATCCTGATTTCTGAAAAGCTATTTCTTGTGAAATAGGAATGAGATAACTTGATAATGCAACCTCTCTAAAAGTGATTTGATAACTTCAGTGCTAAGGGCTTTACTCATAAGAGGTTCATCTTCTACTCATTTGCATGACATTTTATGGGTGAAACATCCCCTTTAGCTGAAGGTAGACTGGTGAAACATTTAGCCTGGAGGAAAGATTTTTATATCTGAACAAATTTTGTGTATCAACTGATAGTAAAGGATTCTACTGTCTTGGGTTCTTTCACCTTTTATTTTTTTCTTTTTAACTTGTGCTTTTGCTCAGGGTTGCTATTTATTAGTAGCTGAAAATTGTATGGAAATGTATGGGGATTCAGTCTGTTTCTGAGGTGATTTATGTGCAAGTAAATCCTGTAAACCATCACCCCAAAGCATATTTATGGCTTCAAATATCTTTCTGTTTCCACTGCTCTTTAGCAGGCAGGAAGCATCTCATTTTGGATTCACATCTTCCAAGAGGGAGAGAAAGCAGTTAATATAAGGTTTTGAGGATGTTTTCTTAAAGTTTGCCTCCATTACTGAAATCTTTTTGAAGCTGGAATACAGACAATTGGGTCAGCATTTAATTCTTTATATTAATTAGTTGAGGAGGACAGTTCCCACACTCCGACCTGTGCTGACTTGAGTCTACAATGTGTAGATATGAAGCCAAATTAGTTTTTGTTACTGATATTAGAGGTAGAATTGGAAAGGAGAGGGATGTTGGGAAAGATGTTCTATGTGGATTTGTTTTTTAAGCTCTTTTGGTTTCACTTAGTGCAAATCGTTTTACCCCTCTTGAGTCTCAAATTCCTAATCTGTGAAATAGATGTAATAAAACTTACCTCTGAGGATTATAAGGATTGAGTGCGATGGAGCTTACAGAGTGACCTCACATGGTGTTTTACGTGTAGTGGATACTCCACGGATGCTAAGTGTTCTGATTGATTTTAATACAGGGTATCTTTCAACCTGAGAATACAAATGTAATGCCAATGACAACACATACTGTTTATTTTAAGTTCCCAGAAACAAGCAAATAGCTTTTGAAGGTCCTTGAGCTGGAGTTATTCATAAATAATTGTTTTTTTTTCACTGCCTATGTTTATGTGTGCATAAATGCACCTTTAGTCTAAACCAGCAGTTCCTAGCCACGTACATATTAGATTTGACAGGGGAGTTTTAAAAATTTTATAGAGATACTCAGACCCCCAGCTCACATCACTTACATGAGTATTTTGCGGGTAGAACCTGTGCATCAGTAGTTTTTAACAGCTTTTCAAGTGAAGTGAAGCCATACATAAAAACCTTTGGCCTACTGTCCATTTGGCCCCAGACTGATATTTGCATAAATTGTCTGCAAAAAGATGGTCAATATAGGTTAAGGAAATAAGTGGCATCTTAGGCTGTAATGCCTAATCTATTCCCTAAACCTTTATTGCCTAGGTCATGAGCAAGATTAGAAACTTGCAATAAAGTCATGTTTAAAAGAATCTGCTTAATAGGCTGTTGGGAAGTACAAAAATAATAAGTAGATAAGAGAATTTTCCATTAGAGAAACACTGAAAATTGTAGGTTATTGATTACTGAGAATCCGCCATTTTACCATTATTTACAAACAAACAAAAAACAAACCCAAATACCATGGTCAACTCTTAACTGACTTCAGCGAATTTTAACAGGTGAGAATGAGCAAGCTCTGGGGTTTTTACACAACTGACTACTTTCTTTTGTTATAAATAAACCACCTGCATGGAGGCCGATACTGGGTTTGGTCTGCTTCGCCATCGTGAGAAAGGAAGAGGCATGTTCCATTATAGGATCCATTATGCACTGACTAGATGCCTAACTTGGATGGTGCACCCTAAGTTTGCTTTGACTCTGAAATCCTGTGTTTAATCAGTGTTTGTGATCCTTGATCTTATTAACATCCCCTAGGCAGTCAGCAGTAGTGGTATTCATTTCGTATATCCATCTTTCTGCCCTTGTTGAAGCTGTAAATCTGAACATTCATAGGACTTTTGCAGCAGTAATTTCAGTGTAGGTAATAAGTGGTTTTTTTATTCCCATATGATTTAGATAGCTGTCATTTTGTATAAAATGGGTATATCCTTGATGACTGGAAGAACACATTTCTCTTTGTAGATACATATGTATTATAGTAAATGTGCACACAGACATATCTGGATGGCATATAATGATACTATGCATCTATCTGTTTCTAAAACTCCTAAAGCTATAGTTAATATAGATTACTCCACCTTCCTATTCTCTCTGCAATAGACCATACATTGGCTACAGTATTAGTAAAGATATCTTTTGCTATAAATTATCTACAGATTGAGTAAGAAAACCACAACTATTTGCTTTACTTGAGTCTGTCCAACAATTATTTTAATCCATATATTTTTTTTTTTCAGTGAGAAATTTAAGGTGTTAGTGCCTAAAGGAATAATGTGTTGTTGTTTGGAATAGTAGCTAGATTGATATGTGGACTACCCTGAGGGGAACAGTAAACATACACATGGAAACATTTTCCAAAGTTATAAAACACAGTACTCAAAAGATTCTTCACTCCTGGATAATTTGAATTAACTATCTGTCTTGAACTAAAAAATATGCAATTTACCCTGTTTCTTCTTCCCTTTATATTTGAGCCATTTCTTTTGGCATATGATTTTATATTGTGGGACCCTTTATTGTTTGTGCAGTTTTGTCTCACCAGAATGCGTACCTCTCTGATGGCTTACTATAACCCAGGAGAACCTAGTGCAATATCGAAACTATAGCTTCCATGCTAATGAACTTAGATTCAATCAGATTATACCATTTAATGTTGCTCTAGGTAAATAGTTTCCTTGCTATTAATTTCTCTAAAAAGAAAGATTGTTTTCTTATTAAAATATATGTTCTTGTATGTAATTGTATCCTTGAGATGTTAAAAGTATTTCATACATTTTGGAGCTATACTCACTTTGCTTATTGTAATGGATTGTATTAAGCAGTATAATTTTGTCCACAAAGATCAAGATCCCTTAGTTTTATTATATAAATTTTTTTGAGAATAATTTTAGGAAAAAGTATTAAAAATGACTTGGAAGAAAAGTGCTACATACTGTAATGAATTTCAAAACAAAAATGTGTATAAAGAAACATCTCTTCATTTAGTTTAATTTTTTAAATTTAAAGAAATTCTTATTGCTTGCTTTAAAATTTTTTTTCAGACTCAATGTAAGTATTTTTGTGTATTACCTTTTTTTTTTAGCATAAATTACTTCCCCAAATGCTCATAGTGGGGTGTTAATAAATATTAGTTAATTTTCAATAATCTTTTACTCACTTTTTCCATTTTTGCCATCTGTTGTCCTTCTTGTAACAGAAAACAGAAAGTAGATTGGTATGAACCTTTTGAAGGACAGTTTGAGAGTCTGTACTGAAAGCCTTTAAAAATGCTCATAAACTTTGGCTCAGAAATTCTTCACTAAGAATTTATCCTTAGGTAATAATCAGGATTCCATACAAAGATTAATGTACAAGGACCTTTATTACATGTCTTAACATGCAAGAAGACCATGTAAAATGAAAAAGAAAAAAGGTTAAATGTCTAATAACAGAACTGTTAAATAAATTATGGTATATCCATACTGTGGAATACTATATGCTTTTAAATTCATATTTTCAAAGGGTATGTAATGACATGAGAAAGGCTCATAGAATGTTACCTGAACAACTCAGAATTGCAGGTCTTTGTACAATATGGTCCTGGTTATTGCGATATGCTGTTAGCAATGCTGTGAATGTAGCATCGTGTGTTTCAATACATTCAGAAGGAAATGTATTGAGTGTTAAGAGAGATTACTGCTAATTGGTGGCATTATAAGTAATTAAGAATTTCTTCCTTACACTTTTCTATATTTTTCCAGTTTTTCACAGTAAATATGTATAATTTTGCTATTAGAAATATGTTACAAAAGAAAACTGTATCATTGTATAGCCCAGCAAAGATAAACAATGGACCCCAAAGACCATCATTTAAAAGTACAATGTTTTGTTAGTAACTGGGAAACAGCCTGTAAGGTGACTGTTCTGTAACCAGGAGAACGATCATCCTAGTCAAACAGAGGAAGATGAAAGATATTCAGAAGCCTCCACTGACCTCATGCCAAACTCAAAGGCTTTGTGTCAGCTCTGTTATTCTCAAGTTCAACAGCCTTGGTAGCAGCAAATATTTGGTTCAGATCAATAAAAAAAAGCTGAAGTAGTAAAGTTTTAAACACAATAATGTGAAAAAATAATAAAACCTTTTCAAAAGCAACTGACAATAAGTATCACAATCCTTAAAAATGTTCTTATTTTTAAACTTACTAATTTCAGTTCTGAGGATGAGTCCTAAGAAAACAATCTTAAATATTGAACAAATTTTATGTACAAATATGTTTAGTGAAGTATTATTTTTAATGAAAAAATATGGGAGCTAAATCTCTTCTTGGAGAATCATTAAGTAGATTATATTTACTTGATGAACTACTGTGCAGATGTTAAAAATACAACAGTTATGAAAATGTTTAAGGTAAGTGAAAAAGAATATGTCAATGAATCTACATAAAAGGTTTAACAACTTGGCATAAAGGGGCTCTATATGGAAAAAAATGGAATAAAATATACTAAAATGATTAATATGATCCTATTTGAAGGTAGGCTAATAGGGTAATTGTTTTCTTTTATTTTTCTCCATACTCCAAATTTTCTTTTCTATATTTTCATAAGGCAAAATAAACTTGGCTGAAAAAAGATGATGTTAGAAAAATTTTGCATGATTTTATAATGGAATAATTCCCAAAGAAATGGGACATTTAAAGGATGTTCTGAAAAGTTCCACCTTGACTATGACTCAGTTTTCCCCATGGCTCCACATCCATCAGAACTGAGGCAAGTAAAAATCTATCTCCAAACAAGTCTCATGCTTCCAGAATTCCATTCCCAAATTTTATCCCAGAGCCCTGGATGACCATTTATCTGAAGATGGTATGAGGAGAGGTGGAGTTAGACAGTGTTCAACGATGAAAAATTATGTTTGAAAATGAGTTTGGTTGAGAATTTTTCATTTAAATTCTCAGAAAGCTTTGGGATAAAATCATGCTAATCTCTGCATTCAAATCTCCACATAAGAAATAAGTAGCAAGACAGGGAAGGGTGACCTGATGAAAAGACAGGAATCTGTAAAAAGAATGTCCAGTTGCACATTCTTTGTAGTGGGGTGCCCAAAGGAATTTTAAGAGCTGAGATAGAGTATTCAATTCTTGTTCATTTATTCTGCTGTGATGTAAATCTCATTCATTAACTTTAATCTCCAGTAAGAGTCAATTGTAGACATAGCCTTATATCATAGGCTGTTTGGGAGACTGAAAGAATCAAGTTGCTTTCCGGTGTGGAGTGATTCAGTTAAGAAAAGGAACAATATATATTGGACAACAAGACAGACTGAACCAATTAAGAGGAAAGAACCTGACACCAGTGATGACTAGGAGGGATGGAAGCCCCCAAGAATTTTAAGAGAAGTTGAGATACTCTTTCACTTTTGGTTGGCAAAAGCCAATTTTATTTGTATTTCAAAGGGCAAGGTGATACTAGTTGGCCTAAGATTTATAGTTGTAAAGGGCAGAATTTTTTATGTAAGCCTGAGAACTCAATAATGATCCAGCTGATGTTGAGTAAAATCAGAATGGCTAATCTCCCTTGCCTCTGCCAATTTTTCTTTTATTTGTAATAGAAGAGGTTTCTAACATCACAGATATAAGGGAATTTATTTTCTAAAATTAATTCATTCGCCCAATGATATTTTATACTGTCTATTATATGCCAGGCACTATTTTAGGCACTGTGGATATATTGATTAGTGTAACATACAAAATCCCCATCCTTTTAGGACTTATATTATTTCAAAGTTAAAATCTCAGAGAAAGAAAAAAATCAACAACAAAACCAGTGAGATACAGACAAGTTAACTGCATTTAAGTGCCCATCTAGTCATATTCTAGAAGAGAGGGATTATTCTGTGGTGACATTAAAGGGACTTTAGTAGATCTGGAGAGATGAGAACATTGTCTTTATGCATCTTTGAGTTATGTTGGGATCTTGTTACTAAATGAGTGATTTAAGATTAAGAGTTCTAGAGTTTTAGGGCCAAATAGAGTTGGATTGAGAATAATTATCTAGAAGGAATTTATTATCTGGTTGGAAAAAATGGAAGTAGATGTGGGTAAGAGATGAACTGTGGAATTAAACAGTGAAAATGCTGGTCAGAATGGACCTCATGAAAATTTTCTATTTTCTTCCAACATTAGCGATATTGCTTATATCTAAGCCAACTGGTCAGACCATATGTTTAGAAGTCTCTTGACATCCTGTTAAGATGGCTCTCCCTGAATCACTGCAGTGTATTTTAATAGCAACTGAAGTGAAATAAACACAGAAGCAAAACTCAATGAAGATTGTATAGTTTTAATTACCATTTGGTCACAGATATTTAATATGGCTTCTATTAGGGAAATGTTGCAGAAAAGTAGTCTCTTGTGGTACTTCTGGAGAAAGGATTTACTGGTCAAATGAGATTGGAAAACCGTTTCCTTCATGGAGGTTCACAATGCATGTTCACCCAGTAAGGTCTGCAAGACATCCAACAATAAAGAAAACTCTTTAGCTTTGCTTACTGAGTTTTCTGAATGTTGTTGAACGTAGAATTTAGTTTATTCAGATCTTTGTTTTAATATTTTCTTGTTTTGAGAAACCTCAATTATCATCATCCCACGAATATACTTTGAAAATGCTACTCTAAAATGGTTTTTAAGTTTTATACTAAAAGGATAATTATGTTAAGAGGGGAATTTACTTGAAGCTTATGTATGGTGCAGAAAAGTATATATGTTAGGCATTGACAAACCTGAAAAAATGTTTTTTGAGGTCTTTGTGATTATTATTTCTATTGAAAGTCAAAATGATTTGAAAAAAGCCAGTACGTTCCTAGGCCGTACGTGGCTGATAGCAATTTGTTGTACAAATTTGCACCGGTAGATAATCGAATTTTTATCACTCATTTCAAGCTGATTACATTCTTTGAAGATGTTCTACTTTTTCCCGACTTTGCATCTGAGGCACACATTAGCTGGGCAATTGCTTGCAGTTTTTGTTTTCCGTTCTGTAGCTTTTAATGCCATTTGAAGATCCAAAAACTTTCAAGAAGCAGCAAAGCAAGAAAGTACTATCCTGCTTGCTAAAAGAAAATAAAACCATTTTCAAGGTATGTTTATTCCTCCAATTTCATGGATGCTAAAATCCATGAATGGGCTTCATCTTCCAGGCCATCTTGAGCGGAATTACACTGCTTTGCATCTAATGTTGGATTTCTCTATTTGGGAGTCTTTTTCCTGGGAGAGCATTTCTTAATAAAGATGAGCAGAATTTCTCAAGATTAGCAAAACTCTGTAATGAGTTGGGTTTTAGACACCTGACAGGATATGCTAATACAAACAAAACTGCCTCTCCGAAAGAGTAACAGCATCCTATGGGCAAAATAAAACCAGACAAAATAAAAAAAGCTGTGTCTTTTTACTTCTGCTGCTAATTAAAATGTTAGAATTATAAAGCTAATGAGTAGCTTTCTTGTCCTGTATAGAATTGTTACCTTTCCTTATTAAAATATCATTAACATTTAAAAACTATTTATATTTCATTTGTGCAGAGAGACTGTTCTAAAGTTCAGATGAATGGCTGGATCATGAAGGATATTAATATCAATAATATACTTTGTTACGTCTAAAAATAATCCAATAAAAGAAGTCAGCTTCAAAGTAAGACCCCAACAGCTATTAGCTAAATTGTAATCCTAGTAAATAGAAGGCCCAAAGTGAGCTTGTTAAAGGTATTAACTATCAAAACCAAACAGAAATTAAATTAATATTTATCAAACTGACATGTATATATTATGGGCTAGGCTTCATAATAGATACTGGAAGGATAGAAAGCAAAGTCCCTCTTGTAAAGAAGTTGCAGTCAAGTAGAGGAGAAAATAGAGTAAATAAGCAATTATGCCTTGCCCAGTCTCAAAGAGGAGGAAAGGAATGGCAATAATGAATGTTTCCAGAGGAAGTGAATCTGAATTGAGTTTTTAAGGGTGGCTAATAGGTCTGGTGAGCTGAATCAGTGGGACACTCCAGGTAGAATGTACAGTATGTGCAATGGGACAGGGTGATAGAGTATGTTGAGTTCTGACAATGGAGATGAGTTAGAACAAGGCCAGAGTGTAAGGAATTGGCATGCGATGAAGCTGGAGAAGTGAGCAGGAGCCAGATCCCAAGGAACCTTGCTTGCCATGTTAAAGAATTGAGATTTTATCCTGTAGGCAGTGAGGGAAATTGATAAATCTTATTCAGGGACCTCATAGGTCAAATCCTATCAGGCACATTGTTATGGTTAGGGGTGGGTGGCGTTCAACATCACGTGGTGGTGGTGGTGGTGGTGCTGGTGGTGGTGATGAGTGTGTGTGTGAGAAAGAGATTGTACAACTCAGTGATGGGATTTATGGGCCTTGACACTTCAGCAATGCCGGTATTGGAGAATGGGTGTTGGGGTGTGATGGGCATACTGTAGGTAATGTAGGTAGGTATGTAGGTAACATTTCTTTTTGCTATTAATAATTCACGATTGGAGCCAAAGATCAGAGTTTTTCTCTGCTTTTTTATGAAAGTAGTGGTGATTTTGTTTGCGGTGAGGCAAGAAGGTGGATGTCTCTGGGATTTGGGTCATAGTCTCAGTGTTAAAGATGCCTCCTTTCCTGCTCATGTCTGTCTTCTGTGGTAGACTTATTTTACTTCTTCAATTATATCTTTTATGTCTTTCAAATTTTATTTCTCTCCATAATGTAAATTTTTCCCCAAGTGAAATATGCAGCAGATTATGAAATCAAATCTAAAGCTACCTTGTGCTGAGAGTATATCAGCATTATTAATCAAATGTTCAGGCATTTCCTCTAATTCATCCTTCATAGAGCTGTCAGATTCTTTCCCCTTAAAACACTTTTTTTCAACTTTTCATATATATATATATATATATATACACACACACACACACATACATATATATAAAGTAAAATCTTTAGTGACTATTAATTAGTATATGATGTTATTATCATTTCCTGATACATGACAATAATTTATTTTTTTCACAAATACTGATTGGGTCCCAAGTTGTCTTAGTACTCCAGTCACATACATACATACATACGTAAGTATATACAAAGCTTGAGATACAAGGAGCAAAACTCAACTTACTTAAAAAGTAAAGAAATAATATGGATGGAGCTAGAGAGTAGTATGCTGACCGAAATGTCAGTCAGAGAAAGACAAATACTGTGTGATTTCACTCATCTATGGAATTTAAGAAACAAAACAAATGAGCAAAGAGGGGAAAAGAAGAGACAAACCAAGAAACAGACTCTTAACTATAGAGAACAAACTGATGGTTACCAGATGGGAGGTGCATGGAGGATGAGCAAAATAGGGGATGGAGTTTAAGAAGTGTACTTATGTTGAGCACCAGGTGTTGTATGGAAGTGTTGAATCACTATTTTGTACACCCAAAACTAATATTACATGTATGGTAACTAAATGGAATGTAAATAAATACTTTAAAGTAAATAAGTAAAGTGAGAGGATTTTTTTGGAAAGGTGCAGGAGTTAGACTTAGGAGTTGTTGATGGGTATTGTGACCTATAAGAATGAAGAATTGAAAAATCAGTCATTCTGCTATTTCTTCCCCCAGGCCTGCATGGTCTTTAAGCACTACTCCTCTCCGTGTACCTGTTTCAATTATCCTGTGTCTAAAGACTGGCTCTGTTTAGGTGTGAACAGGAGATCCTAGTGTGGACTGGATGCATCTCTTCAGTCAAGTCCGCAGTAAAAAATAGCTGATGTCTGTGTAACACAATTCTACAGTCACAGGCAAGAAATCCTCATTGGTTCATCTTGAGTCGACTATTAGCCCACTTCCATCATTTAAGGCCAGGGGGCTAGGTTACATGAGACAGTGTCCACTCGGTGGGGTATAGAGCAGGATGTCTAAGAAGAGAGAATGAAGAGTTTCTTCAAGAAGGGAACATGGGGCAGGAAGAAAGTAATTGGCCCAGCTGAGCCTTATTCCTGAACCTGCTACTACTCTCCCACTTTTTTTTTCCCCTCCCTCAGAGCATCTAACAAATCTCAACTTAACCTAAGTTCTAACTCTTTAATTTAGATGCTAATGAGCAGTGAAATGACCAAACCATGGACATGAATAAGGAACAGGTCTAAGGGGAAACTCATGAAGAAGATAATGAACCCTTAAATAATCCAGCATTACCTGGCATATCTGTGACCTACTGTCTGTAGGGCAGGAGGACTCACTCTTCTTCCCAAACTGTTGGTGTGGTTACAGAGACCTGCATTTTCCTCTGCCAAAGTAGAACAAGCTGAATTAGTTCTATGAATCTTTCCTGGAAACTGCTTGGTACTTAACCTTTCCTCACCTTCTGCTAGCAATTCAGAAGTGGTTATTTGTCTTGTTTCTATTTGTGCTGTTTACTCTTCTCTTTTCACAAACTTAGTCTATTGCTTTGCTTCCTTCATAATGAGAATATAAATGTCGCTAGAAGCAAATCATGTAAAATTTAACCCATTTAACACATCCTTTTTCATGTGGCCAAAAGCTTTCTGAAGTTTCTTCCCTTTAGTACATATGTAAGGATGAGGATTTATAGGTACAGGAGCGTTTTCTTTCCCCTGTAGGTGACCCAGGGTTATACCTGGGGGTGAAGGATAATGGTCTTCTGCTCACACCACTTTTAGCTTTGGGTGAAGTAGCAGTAGAGGTGCTGGGCAGGCATTGTCATTTTGATCCTGAAGTAGTGGCACAACAATGAAAATATGCAAACTGGTTTTCAATGGATTTACGTAATTGTGGTTTGACATGTGGTCTCATTTCAGGAGCTACCTTCCCTAAATGATACCCTCTCCATTGAACAGTTATCTACTTTGACTTTCACAGAAAAAGAAGGGAAAAGAATTAAAAAAAAAAAAGATCATTCACTAAGCGAAATGCTTTTTCAAGCTCTTGATATTAGGGGTTCCACAGAGGTATGTCTGAAGCACTAGAGAGTACAGGAATAAAGCTGAGTGGCTCATTCTCTTTGAACTACAGAAGCTCCATAATCTCCAGTGTTCTTACATCTATATAGAAGGTAGACCACTTTCACTTGTCAGTCCATTGACCTTTTCATTTCCAGTTACTGCCTTTTTCTCTGTGCCTCAGCAACCTGCTTCCATAGTTGGATCTGTCCCATAAGTTCTCCATCCTATAATTGCTAATTCAAGAATGCAACTTTCTGGCCCAAATCTCTCTTTTCAGTTTACTTGTTTAATAATTCTCATGATGCCTATTTTTAGATCTTTTCAGTTCTTTCCATCCCCTGCCTCAGTTCCCAGTTTACCAGCTTCCATCTTTCTTTACCACCCTCATATACCCAGTTTAAATTCCAAGGCCTATCACATAAAACAAAAGCAAAAACAAAAACTCCCACTAATATTATAATTCCCTTTTCCCTCTCCTTTTGCTACACCTCTCTGGCAAAATCCCATTTCTGGATGAACCCAACTGTCTGCTTTATTTGTACCTGTACTCAGGTAACACAAAGATTTTAGAGAAAATATACAATAAAACAGATGGCTACTTCTATCAATTCATGACCTTCAGCTTTATGTCAACTTTTAGCATTGTTCAGCAGTCCTGGTTCATTTCTCTGGCCAATCCTCCTACCCTCCATATTGATATTTTAAAGTTTCTCTGCTTTTCTCAGTTCTCTAATGTCCACTATCCCACTCCCAATTTGACTTCCTTACTGTCAGCATATTATCTTACTTTCAATACATAGAGACAAAAGAGATAGGAATAGACAAAAGGGAACTAATTCTCAAACTTAATTGTTCTTCTACCCATTATCCTCTCCTCCTATACAATGGGACAGCTGGCCCTTCAAGTGCTCCTGGCTAAATCTAAAGTAATTCCTTCTGTCTTCTCAGAAACTGTATGCTCTTGCTTATTTTCTTACTCTTTTTAAATTGCTCCCAATTTCTCCTTCTCTGCTGGATTATTCTCAGTGACAATTAAGCATGTTCAAATCACTACCATTAAAACAACAACAAAAACCCAAAAAATAACAACCTTTTGTGGTGCATCTTCTCAAAGGAATTATCTATACTTAATGCCCAATACTCAACAAGTAGTTTTGAGTAGATGAAGAAATTACTTAAAAATATTTAATAATCTATCAAAATATTTTATTTTGATGAAGATTATCCTTACATAAGGGTTTTATTTTATTTTTTCTTTTTAAAAAAATACTGAAATTCAGTTAGTTAACATATAGTGTATCATCAATTTCAGAGGTATAGTTCAGTTATTCATCTGTTGCATATAATACCCAGTGCTTATTACATCATGTGCCTTCCTTCATGCCCATCACCCAGTTACCCCTCCTCCACCCACCTTCCCTCCATCAACCCTCAGTTTGGTTCCTATAGTTGACAGTTTCTTACGGTTTGTTTCCCTCTCTGATTTCATCTTATTTTATGCATAAAGGTTTTAAAAATGCTGAATGTTTATGGAGGTCCTATTGTACTAAGTGTTGAGGATATAGAATATGTAGCATGGTTTTGTCTCTTATGATAGGCTTATAGCCGAGCACAAAAGACTGGCAAGTAGACAACATTATTAACACAATGTGATATGCTATATGAAGTTGTATGTCTGGGACTACAGAAGCATGTTCATAAGTAATTGAAAATTTACAATAGAAACAACACAATTTTCATTGAGGGTGGATAAAATTAGGACAAATGTGTGTTCTTTTTTTTAATAATATTTTTTTTTATTATATTATGTTAGTCACCATACAGTACATCCCTGGTTTTTGTTGTAAAGTTCGATGATTCATTAGTTGCATATAACACCCAGTGCACCATGCAATACATGCCCTCCTTACTACAAATGTGTTTTTAAATTAAAATAGAAAAATGTTCTAACAAAGAAAAAAGTTATAAAGAAACTCATAGTGAATATTCTGTCTATAAATTTGATATAAATTCTGTTTTGTGATTACTTTTAATTTGGGTCAGAAATTATACAAGTATTTTAATTGCAGGCAAAACTCTACTTTAAAATCCTCTGCTTGGGTGCCTGGGTGGCTCAGTTGGTTGTATCTGCATTCATCTCAGGACATGATCTCGGGGTCCTGGGGTCGAGCCCCATGTCGGGCTTCCTGCGGGGAGTCTGTGTCTCCCTCTCCCCCAACTTGTGCTCTCCTGCTCACTCGCTGTCTCAAATAAATAAATAAAACCTTTAAAAAAAGTAAAAGAATAGAAAAATAAAAAAAAAATAAAAACCTCTGCTTAACTGTTAAATCTTTCCAATATTTAAATGAGTTCTATTTTTTTCAAGATACTGCTGATTCTTCTTTCTATAGGGAATCCCCTGGTGCTGCTTGTGGTTCATAAATTATTTTTCAGCTTACTAGCTTTGACAGACTTTAAGGTATCAGACCAAATATCCCAGGAAGAACAATTAGTAACACTGAATTCAAAAACAATCTGAAGCCATTGAGAGATTTACCAAATTGTATATGTGAAAGAGTACCTATGTTGGTAAAGTCAAATAAATACTGAATGATCAAAGTAAAAATAATATCTTGTGGCACTTATACATGAATATATACAGGTGTGTTTGTGTATGAAATAGTAATATTTAAACTTTAAATGATTAATACTTGCATTAAATATAAATGGACTAAATACTATAATTAAAATAAAAATATTGCCAGACCTAATAAAACAAATTAAAATTATTTAAATATTGTTTATAAGAGGGGTAGCTTAAATTTAAAGTCATGGAAAGGCTAAAAGTAAACTATAAAAGATAATAACCAGAAAAGGCTAATACAGTTACCTAATATTATAAAAAGTAGATTTTTAAGCTAAAACACATTCTAGAGATAGACAGTTTAGTACAGCTACCTAGTATCATAAAAAGTACATTTTTTTAAACTAAGACACATTCTAGAGATAGAGGGATAATTTAGAGTAAAAGAAGATTAATATATCAGGAAGACATGTTATTCTTTATTCACATATACTTAATAACATGTATTCAAAGCATATAAAGTAAGAGAGAACTAACCAAGCCCATAATCATAGTCTGAGATTTGAATGTATTTCATTTAATAAATGATAGAATAAGCAGATAAAAGATAAATATGTTGAATAAGAATGTAATGAACAAGTATATAATTAACACAAGTTTATATAATACACAAGTTTACTCATGTATCTTATATACAAGCATATAATTATGTTATATAAATATATACACACATAAACAGAGAAGTGTGTACGTGTGTGTGTTATATAACCAACAATTGCTAAATACACAATCTTTTCAAGGACACTTGAAAATTTTGTCAAAATTGACCCCATAGCACTTCGTATAGCAAGCTTTAGTAAATCTCTAGGAATTGAAATATTCTAGGTTATGATTTCTGACATTGAAATTAAGCTAGAAATTAATAATAAAGAGGGAAATAAAGATACATTAAAAAATTGTAAGTTAAGTATTACTCTTCTAAAATAGCTGTTGTTAAATAAATAAATGAAATTTACAGAAGGTTTTAATTGAAAGATCATGAAAAAATACCATTTCAAAACTTGTAGAATGCAGCAAATGATGGCTGAGAGAAAAATATAGCCTTAAATAAATATATTAAAAACAAGAGTAAAAATAAGTATTGATCCCAATACATCAGAAAAAGAACAGCAAATTAAACCTAAAGAAGCTAGAAGGAAGACAATAATAAAGGTCATAGAAAAGATCAATAAAATAATAAGCAGAACTAAAATAGGGTTAAG
Source organism: Ursus maritimus (assembly GCF_017311325.1). Classification (NCBI taxonomy): domain Eukaryota; kingdom Metazoa; phylum Chordata; class Mammalia; order Carnivora; family Ursidae; genus Ursus; species Ursus maritimus. The sequence continues at coordinate 63,554,099 of NW_024425563.1, read as the reverse complement.
AAATCCAGTAATTAATTCTTTATAATGATCAATAACATTAACAAAGTTCTAGTAAGGAAAATGCAGAGAGGACAGACTATAAAATTTCAATATCAATATCAGTAATAAGAGATATAATTCGAAATTCTATAGACTTTCTAAAGATGGTAAGAAATTTAAAGTTTTTTTTTTTTTTTAATATATTAGAGAGAGAGAGTGTGTGAGTGGGGGAAGGAGAGGGACAAGCAGACTCTACACTGAGTGTGGAGCCTTATATGGTGCTTGATCCCAGGACCCCAAGATCATGACCTGAGCTAAAACCAAGAGTTGGATGCTTAACTGACTGAGTCACCCAAGATGTAAGAGATTGTGAACAGTTTTTGTGCTGTTAAAATGGAAAATGTAGGAGTAATGAGAAAATTCTTAGAAAAAAGATCATAAGGGAGCCTACTTACAGCCTTTGGGCATACAAAGAATTCTTAAATATACAAAAAAGTACTTCACCCAAGTTTTAAAAATAAGAAAGGTATATTACACTTTTATAAAACTAAAACATTTTTTTTTTCAGGGCACCTAGGTGGTTCAGTTGGTTAAGAGTCTGCCTTCAGCTCAGGTCATGATCCCAGGGTCCTGGGTCGAGCCCCACATTGGGCTCCCTGCTCAGCGGGGTGTCTACTTCTCCCTCTGCCTGCTGCTCCACCTGCTTGTGTTCTCTCTCTCTTTCTCTGTCAAATAAATAAATGAAATCTTAAAAAAAAAAAATTTTTTTTTTTTACCAAAAGAAAGCTATATCACACTTTTATAAAACTAAAAACGTTTTTTTCACCAAACGTCATTATTATATGGTAAAAAAGGAAATCCAGAGTTCAAGATTATTACAATATTATGATTGAAAAAGGGAGCTCTTAATCAGAATATATAATGGTCTTCTATAAGTCAATAAGAGAAAGATGGAAAAACTAACAGAAAATTGGGCAAAATACTCAAACAGGTACATTACATTAGAGGATATTCAAATGGCCAAAATAAGATATGAACAAGGCTAAACCTCATTAGGTCTCAGTTGAAATCCATGAGCTCCAATTGCCTCCCAGAATGGCTTAAACTAAATGACATATACTTGGAATTGGCAAGGTTGTGGAGTAATTGAAACTCTCATGCATTGCTGGTAGAAGTGTAAATTGGTACAATCATTTTGGAGAACTGTTTGATAAGCTGGAAAACCTGAAACTAGCTAAACCCTATGACTCAATAGTAGCATATCTGGATCTGTAACTGTCAGAAATGCATACATATGTTCATTAAAGAAAATGTTCACAGCATTAATAGTAATAGGCAAAAACTGGAATCCACTTCAACATTCACCAAAGGTAGAATGGATAAATATGTTGTGATGTATTAATATAATGGAATACTATATAGTAATGGATATGAACACATTATTTATAACCCCAAAGCAAGGACAAATCTCACAAACATAGGGCTCAGTGAAAGAAGGCTGAAACAAAGTGTACAAATTATGTGGTTCCATTTGTATAAAATTCAGTTCCTTGAAGGAAACATCTCTTGTTTTAGGGTCCAGACACTGATTACTGTTGAGGGGAAAGGTAGTGTCTGAGAGGGGAACAAAGGAGTCTCTGAACTGCTACTCGTGCTTTGCTTCTTGGCTGGGCAGAGTTAGATGGATACATTCACTGAACAGTCATTGAACGTGCATTCATGAAACAATATATTTATGATGTGTATGCTTTCCTATGTAAATGTGATACTTGAATATAGATCTTTATTAAAAATTGTTGGGATACCTATAATTTGGGATATTTGGAATTACAGGGAGTTATTGTGGAAAATAAAACCTGTTATTGCTTTAAAAAAAAAGATTTATTTGTTATTTGAGAGAAAGAGAAAGGGGGAGTGACAGAGGGAGAGAGAGAGAGTCTCTAGCCAACTCCCCACTGAGCCTGATGAGGAACTTGATCTCATGACCCTGAGATCATGACCTGAGCTGAAACCAAGAGTTGGGGGCTTAACTGACTCCACCGCCCAGATGCCCCAAGCCTGTTATTGCTCTAAGCAAGAGAATGGAAGATTTTCCATCAAAAAGCAAGATGGTATAATAAAAAACATGGACTTTAGAATCAGGAATTTTTTAGTACAAATTCTAAGCTTACTGTTTACTAGCTTTATGACTTTGAATACATAACTTTATCTAACCTTCAACTTCTAAAAAAATGCCTCTGAGGAATATATAAAATGTATCAATAGGCCTGGAGCCTTTGTTTCCTAGGATTTTTTGTATTTAGTGCTGTTTAAGTAGTAAAGCCATGCTCCCAGGATGGCCTGCAGCCAACAGATATGGCTTTGGCGGTTACTATATTTCCTGCCTTATTTGGAAAAAGGCAATTTAGAAAAATATAAGGCACTTCTTACACACAGGCCATAATTACTTAGCTTTGCAACACTTGCTCTTTGGTGGTTAACTTCGAGGCACGCTAAAACATAGCAGCAACAAACAGACTAATCATTTTCCTATCCTGAAACTTAAGTCAGGAAATTCATTTATCTCATCTGTGCCAAAAGCAAATTTCTTCGCAGCCCTCCTTGCTTTGCCTTTTAGGTGACTCAGAACACCTGGTTGCCAATTGCTAGCTGACGATAATTAGCTTTCAATTATCACCAGTTACATTTTCACCTGTTCAATTTGCAAATTCCTGAATTTTTTGGCTTGTCCTATTAACAAGTTCTGATCTCTTCTGCCTTCAGTACACCTGCTCTGTGAGAGTGGGGAAACAGTTATCCCACTGGGGAATTTCCCCTTCATCTGCCATCCTGTCCAGTTTTATCCATCTGGTGTTAGATGGGTACACACTCTGCAAAGAGATACTCAGAGAGACCCAGGTTCTTAGTCTAAGTCTCGTAGGCTGTCCTGATTTTCTGGAAGTGATTCTGTGACTCTTCTCACTTTGTTCAAAAACAGCAAAATATTCTTTATTTCTATAAATTAGCTTTCTTAAGAGATAACCAAAACAATAGCCAGACAATGTAAGGAATGAGTGAATTTTTAACAATGGAGTTCTCCCGAATTTGATAATGTATTGAGATTCAACAAACCAGGGAATGAGATGAAGTTATAGGAGATAATGTAGTAAGATTTTGAGAGAGAATGTGAAAAATATCCTAGGGAAATTTTTGGCGCTTCTATTTGAAGATTTACATCAGTTACACAAAATACACTCATGAAGTGTCTGATAGGTTATCTTAGAACAAGCATAAAATAAAGTGGAATGCTCTAAATATTATAACACAATGTACGTGGCAATATTACAATATAGAATAATATTTAACTTAAGTACAAATTAGATATGTGTTGATTTATGCATTAAATATGAACACAGCTCATTTATAAGGAATTTAAAACTTATATTGAAAATACAAAATATAATAGAAAATGATTTATTTGAATCATATAGTTTACTTTCTACTTAAAGTCATTGTTATAGTAATCAAGTTATAAAACAATAACAACAAAAGCATGACATTAAAGGAAAAATTTTAAAAAGAACAAAAACATAACACCTTTCTGTAACTTTATATTTTATTTTGCATATTTTTTCATATTTACCAACATTATACCTTATGTTATTATAGCCATAGTTTACAATAAGTATTATATGTTTTTAAGTATTTAATGTTTTTCTGTGTTTCTGTAGTTTTTATTATTTTAATGAGTGCAGATTAATTCACCAAAATGATATATTATAATCTAATTCATTCACTTATTTTGGAGCATTCGTCTTGCATCTGTTTCTTAAATTATTATAACCATAATGGACATTCTTCTATTTTTATAATTTTTAGTATATTTGTGGAGAATTATGTGTCAGATAGTATGATTTAATTTTTATGTGCCTTGGTATAGTGTCAAATTGACTTTCCAAATATTATCATTTGTGTTTTCCAACTCTAAATCTACATTACTAAAATGGTGATTTTATTATTATTATTTTTTAAATAATTTTTATTTTGTTATATTAGTCACCATACAGTACATCCCCAGTTTTTGATGCAATGTTCCATGATTCAGTATTTGTATATAACGTCCAATGCACCATGCAATATGTGCCCTCCTTAATACCCATCACTGGCCTATGATTCAGTATTTGTATATAACGTCCAATGCACCATGCAATATGTGCCCTCCTTAATACCCATCACTGGCCTATCCCAATCCCCCACCCACCTCCCCTCTGAAGCCCTCAGTTTGTTTCCCAGAGTCCATAGTCTCTCATGGTTCATTCCCCCTTCTGTATACCCCCACTTCACTCTTCCCTTCCTTGTCCTACCTATCTCCTATTTCTTATGTTCCATAAATGAGTGAAACCATATGATAATTGTCTTTCTCTGCTTGACTTATTTCACTTTGCATAATCTCCTCCAGTCCTGTCCATGTTGCTGCAAATGTTAGGTAATTGTTCTTTCTGATGGCTGAGTAATATTCCATTGTATATATGGACCACATCTTCTTAATCCAGTCATCTGTTGAAGGGCATCTCGGCTCCTTCCACAATTTAGCTATTGTGGACAATGCTGCTATGAACAGTGGGGTGCCTACGGCCCTTCTCTTCACTATGTCTGTATCTCTGGGGTAAATAATCTTAAAATGGTGATGTTTTTAACTTTTACATTTTTTTTTTGTTAGAAAGAGTATATTTTTATCTTTTTAATATTACAAAATAATTCATGCTTACTGAAGGAAACCTGTAAAATTAGGAAATAGTAGAGAAAAAGAAAGCTAAAATTACCATGGTTCTGTGACCCAGAAAGGCTCTTAATATTTTGGAATGTATTATTTCAGATGTTAGTTATAAGATATTTTAAAACCCCATTATACTGTTGATAATTTGGAACAATTAACAATTATCATGTTTAGCCTAGTCTCCTCAATTACATTTTGAATTTTTTAGGCATAAGCATCATGTCTTATATTCATTTTGAATCTACATTGGGCATATCATCATTCTATCACATGATAGATATTCAAATTCTTTAAAAATTGGTAAAAATTTCCCGAAGCAGACATTTACATTAAAAAAAATCCAGTTGGAACTGCAGACTTAAAAATTTTAAGTTTGTGCTATCTCCCAAATATGATTTATTTATATATCAATTCATTTACTCAGGGGACATTTGTTTTTTAAAGTATTTTATTATTTTTATTTTTAAAGTATTTTTTATTTTATTATTATTACTATTATTATTTTTTAAGTAAATTCTGTGCTCAGTGTGGGGCTTGAACTCATGAGATTAAAAGTCACATGCTTAATAGACTGAGCCAGCCAGGTGCCCCTCAAGGGGCATTTATTAAGTGTTAAGCAAGAGACAAGGAAAGACATGGTCATTCTAGTAAGATGGGCCATAGGCTAACCAGAAAAGGCTCCATTCCAAGAGTAAAACTTCACCAGAATACAGAAAGACATGTAGATCTTCACAAGCTCAGGCAGGCAAGATAAGGTAAGTATTTCAGGAAGAAGATGCAATATGATCAAAGATTCATACATATGAGAGAACCATCATACTGACAGCAACTTGATGGGAGGAAGAAGTGTTAAGAAATGAGCCTACAGAAAGAAGCAGGGAGGGGCCAGATCAGAGCGGGTGGGAGTGTCATGCTAAAGATAGTTACCAAAGGCATTACAAAGCAGGAGTTGACTTAGTAGTAGGAAAATACCTAACTATGCAATTAAATAAGTTAGATGTGGAAATTACTTCTCAAATGCTAAATTAGATTGTCATTGCACACATATATGTTCACAACCTGAGCAGTGAAAATAGTATAATTCATGAACATCTCCCTCTTATGGTAAATAAATAAAAAGGCAGTTTTTGGCTTCATCTCAACTAAAGTTTAACCCTCAAGTCTCTAACACTGTTAAATACCACCACATCTCTTAAAACAGCAGATTATAACTTTGCAAACACATGTAATAGATGACTGTTTCCATATAGATGCTTTCACTTTAAAATTATTTTTAAAATGTCAGGAAATATAAAGAAAACAAGAAAAAAAGATAGACTGTATTACTCAGGAATAATAGCTAAACTAAGCCACCACAAATGGTCAAAGACCAAAAAAATAAACTCAGTGCGTGGTCAGCAGTTTTAAGTGAAGTAGTTTTGTCAGATGAAAGGATGTGGCTCTGAGCATACATCAAAATATATGCAAGTGATGTCATTTGACCTACAACAAGCATTAATGCTGAGTCTAAATGTGCAAAAACAAGTATAGTGGAATTCAGTGTATTCCCTTTGTATTTAAGCACTTCATGAGTATTACAAACAGCATGTCTGAAACCTTTTCGGGGTCCTTCCATCAAGATTTGACTCATTTTATTTCAGCTGCCAGGAGATGTAGCAGGCACTATAAGACAATGCTGCAACTTTCTCATCCCTCAGACTTTTACAGGAAATCTGTGCAGAATAGAGAAGAATTTATAGTAGTACCTAAATTCCCTAAACTGGCTTTGATTTCTGAGCCTCAGATAAGAAAAGCTGAGTTTGAATTGGCTTGATTATTTAATTCCCATTCTATTTTTTGTGATTTTAAGATGTTAATTCTCATTGCAGAATTATAGTCTCTGGGGTTTTATGCACTTGTACACCACTGAAGTTTTTCATTACAAATACTAAGAAATGTAGTCAACAAGAAAGAGATTGTGGAATATTTGAAGATCCGACAAGTACCAGTGAGTTTGCTATCTCTATTTATTTGGATAGTCAGTAACTGCTTGCATTGATAAGCCACTTATATATGAACTGCAGGCTTCAGTGGTTCACTGATTCTATGATTAATATCTGTGCAATTTGTTACATACCATGTAGAAAATATACTTTATTGTATTCTTGGATTGTCTGGGACCTTTAAAGTGATATGAATTTTTATATCTGTATTACCTGATTAGAATTAAGTGTATTGACTAATTTTCATTCTTATGGTTATCATACTCCTTTAAAAATGAAATCATTATGAAAGACAGATAATTTATTTCATTGACATAAGGAGACAAGGAGTGAGGAAAACCCCCAGAAAATCTAGGTCTTTTCTCTCACTTCTACTATGGCTTCTCATCTCCTGATAATTAATGAGTTCATATGTAAACCACCTGTACTTATTGCCCTATTAAAAAAAGGGTGAGGGGGCAGTTCCTGGGTGGCTTAGTCAGTTAAGCATCTGACTCTTGATTTTGGCTCAGGCCATGATCTCAGGGTCGTGAGATCGAGCCCCACGTCAGGCTCCGTGCTGGGGTGTAGCTGCTTAAGATTCTCTCTCCCTCAGCCCTTCCTACGCTCCCCCCCATCATGCATGCATATATGTGCTCTCTCTCTCTGTCAAAGAAATAATAAATAAAAGAATTCAAATAACATTTAAATACTTTTTACAAAATGCCTGAGACCTGAGGTGGCATCTAAATGTTGGATAGTAGAGAGTCAGTCAAGATTATAGTATTTCTGTACGATAGAATACGATCCAAATATTGCAAATGTTGTAGAATATTTAATGAAATGTGGCTTCCAGTTCCTTCTGTTTGATATGGAAATGTGCAGTGTTCTTGGTTTCAACAAATTTATACTCCCTAGCTTTCCCTATCCCAAGGGGTAGATATGTGAAATAATTTTGGTCAATAAGATGTGAGAAGAAGTTCTAGGTGGGAGCACATTCAGTTAGCACTTACCATCTGTCTTTCCCCTTCATTTCCTGGAACACAAATACAAAGATGAAGGTAGAACAACCATTTTGCCTTCTTCAACAAGACAGCAATAGTGAGGGTGGCGGTATTTTGTAAGGAGACCGTATTTGTGTTGGCATTGTGGGTCTGGCATAACGGGATTGTTTTACCTGTCTCTGATCTAGCTGTGTGAAAAAGAACCCTTGCTCTTTTTAAAAAAAATTTAATTGTAATATAATTAACATACAGTGTTATGTTAGTTTTAGGTGTACAATATAGTAATTCAACAATTCCATACATCACCCAGTGCTCATTTCAACAAGCGCACTCCTTAATCCTTATCACCTGTTTCACCCATCCTCCCACCCACCTCTCCTCTGATAACCATCAGTTTGTTCTCTATAGTTAAGAGTCTGTTTCTTGGTTTGTCTTTTTTCTTTTCCTTTGCTCATTTGTTTCCCTTAAATTCCATATGTGAGTGAAATCATATGATATTTGTCTGTCTTTGACTTCTTTTGCTTAGTATTATATTCTGTAGTTCCATCCATGTCATTACAAATGGCAAGATTTTATTCTTATTTTATTCTTTTTTTAATAGCCAAATAATATATACACAGACACATACACACACCACATATTCTTTATCCATTCATCTATCAGTGGGCACTTAGGCTGCTCCCATAATTTGGCTATTGAGAATAATGCTGCTATAAACATAGGGATTCCATCTCCCTTTGATTTAGTGTTTTTGTATTTTTTGGGTAAATACCCAGTAGTGCAAATACTGGATCATAAGGTAGATCTATTTTTAACTTTTTGAGGAAACTCCATATTGTTTTCCAAACTGGTGGCTGCACCAGTTTGCATTCCCACAAACTGTGCAAGAGGTTTCCTTTTTCGTCACATTATTGCCAACACTTGTTGTTTCTTGTGTTTTTGATTTTAGCCATTCTGAGAGGTGTGAGGTGATATCTCAGTGTAATTTTTATTTGCATTTCCCTGATGATGAGTGATGTTGATCATCTTTTCATGTGTCTGTTGATATGTCTGTCTTCTTTGTAAAAATGTCTATTCGTGTCTTCTGCCCTTTACAAAAGAATCCTTTCATGGTTAAACCATCATAGCTTAGGTTTTCTGTCATTTGTAGCCATGTTCAATTCCTAACTCATATAATAGAAAAATATTTATAATGTTGAATTGAAGAAAGAAAGAAATGTGTACTTTTGCTTCTGGCCATAAGGGAATAACTAGCATGCTATTACCCTCTCCACAGAAAAATGTAGAAAAAATGGAAACAAAACCAAACCACTATTTTTAAGCACCAGGTAACACAGAACTGAGATTCCCTGAGAGAAGAGAAACATGTTGGGCCTTCCTTTTGACCAGGCTTACTGTCTGGAGGCAGTTTCTGGGTAGCAACACAAGAAAGAAGAATCCATGCAGTCTATGAATCTTGCTGATTTAAGGAGACAAGGAGTTGTCCAATTAAAAATAGATATGTAAAGAAAGAAATATAATGCAAAATCAAGACCAAAATTAGTAGAAGCAGTTGAAGAAATTACTAAGATGATACAATTTGTCAGACAAAAATGTTAAAAAACTGTTATGCATGGAATGCATAAAAATTTTAAAAAGGAGGATATAAAAAAGAAGTGAATGTAACTTCTAGAGATGAAAAATATAGTGTCTAAAATTAAAATTTCACTAAATTGGATTAACAACAGATTACACATTACAGAATAAAAGACCACTGACCATTAAGACACTGATTTTTTTATGTCTCCATAGGTTTTCTTCTTCCACAGTAGCATATAGTGGAAAGTGTATAGCATATTACTATATTAGATTAGCATCTTTCACTTAGCAGTATGCATTTAAGATTCCTTCATATCTTTTCATGGCTTGATAGCTCATTTCTTTTTAGCTCTTTTTTCTTTGACCACATATTATTTAGAAGTATGTTTTTTTCTTAAACTTTTAAAAATGTCCCTGAAACAAGTTTATATTTATTTGAGGAGATATCCAAACTTTAACCCTACATACAAATGTTAACTCAAAATGGATTATAGAACTAAATTTTAAAAAGTCTGTAACTATAAATCTTATAGAAGAATACACAGGAGAAAAATGCGGGCAACAGTTTCTTAGGTAGGGCACAAGTGCAATTCTTAATAGAAGAACTTTGTAAAATTGTACTCCATTAAAATAAAAAACACCTGATTACTGATAGACGGTATTAAGAAAAGTGAAGTAGAAGCCACATACTGAGAGGAAATATTTTTATTTTAATTTTTTATTTTTTTCATTTATTTATTTTTTGAGAGAAAGAGAGAAAGCACACAAATTGGGGGAGGGGCAGAAGGAGACGGAGAAGTAGACTCCCCCCTGAGCAGGGAGCCCAATGTGGGGCTTGATCCCAGGACCCCAGGTTCATGACCTGAGCCGAAGGTAGATGCTTAACTGACTGAGCCACCCAGGTGCCCCTGAGAGAAAATATTTTTAATATGTTTATTTGATAAAGGACTTATATCCAGAATATATAAATACCTCTTACAACTTGAAGACAAGAAATGTGTCAATGAAAAAATGGACAGGCACTTGAAAAGACACTTTGCCAGAGCAAATATATGAACACTTATAAGCATATTAAAGATGTTCAACACCACAAGTCATATGCAAATTAAAGCCACTACATAATCCCACTCTATACATATTAGAACGGCTAAAATGTAAAAGACAGAGAACACCAAATTTTGGCGAGCGTGTAGAGTGACTGTAACTCTTACACATCACTTTTAAGAATATACAGTACTTCAACCTCTTTGAAAACCAATTTAGCATGTTTGAAAACAGTTAAACATGAACATATAAAACGGGGGCATTCTACTTCTGATTATTTACCCAGAATATTAAAGATATGTCAGCATATGTTCATTATAGCTTTGTTTACAATAACCAAGAACAGGAAACAACCCCAACTTTTTCAACAGATGAATGAATGTACAAATTTGTTTCTACGCGTACAACAAAATACTCTTTATCAATAAAGGAAAAGACGATTGATACAACAAGGTGGATGAATATCAAGTATTGTTGTGTGGAAAAGAAGTCAGGCTCAAAGTCCATACTGCATGATTTCATTTATATGAAAATCTAGTAAAAATGAATCTCTGGTGACTGGATGCATATCAGGTTGCCAAGAGCTTGGAGCTCGGGTGGGAGTAATGAATGATAGTGTTATAAAGGGAATTTTTGAAGTGTTGAAAATCTATAACTTGATTGTGGTGGTGTTTAGACTAGTGTATATATTGCCCAAATTTAAAATCAGTGTATTATGCTGTATCCAAATTATATATCAATAAAGTATATTAGAATGCAAAAAATTAAAATATAAAGATACTATACTCTTGATGTAATATACATATACATATATTTAAATAGACAATATAATATTTGTAATACCACATAATATAATACAGCATATGGCAAAACATACCAGAAAGCTTTAAAGTCATATTTCAAAAATAATTACTATGTTTTCTTCTCAGTATTATTCCTTATTTTACATATTTTTCAAATGAGCTCACATTGACTTCATAAACAGAAAAATAGAAAGCAAAGACCTGAGTTTCCAGGGTTGAAATATACACTTTAGGTTTTGACCTCGTAGGCGGATTTACCAATGGGGATCTAAGCTATTTCCTCTGGTCTTTTATATAGACATCATGATCATTTACAAAAATTAAATTTTGTTCCCTTAGCCCTGAGTAATCTGTGAAAGCATTATCAATTTTTATAATGTCTAAATGCCAGCATTAGTTTTCAGTTGAAATATAAATAAGACTTGATTTGATTTAGCAAAATGATAAGAGTGTTTGGAAAAGTCTTACATTTATATATCCTAAACCCAGTATCTAGTGTTTTCAGAAAATCAGCTATAGAGAACATATTTTAGTTCATTTCACACTGTGTTAATTGTGTAACATGCTGTAACCATTACCTTTTACCAGCTACAATTACTCTTCTAATGAAAACTGATGAATTTAGCAAGAAATTATTAGATCTGTTTGATCTAAGCACGAACAAGTGGTTGATGGGAAATACTTCCTAATGAATATTTCATTCCCCTTACCACTCCCTTCTTCAATTTTATAATTGAATTACATACCTCAATTTAGTTAAATAAATAATAATTTAAAACATTTAGTGTATAAAATATCATAATATGTAACATGAGGTATAAGGAATTGTCTATTGCAGACCAGAGAAGATATTGCCGTCCTGACTACTTCTGCCTAGTGCTTTTATTCGTCCAACGTTAGAAAGCAAATATTTGGTAGATTTTTTTTTTCTTTTAGAATTTTTCTTCTTCCTCACTTTTTTGCCTCCTGTTATCTTTCAAATATATTAATATATTTTCTTCTCTTTGTTATTGTCCATGAAAATCACCATGATTTCTAGTATTTCAGTATGCTTAAATTCTGACTTACATCTTTTAGTGGTCTTCCATTACCTTTAGAATAGGTGCTAATACCTTAGAATAGTGTAAAAAAGCCTATGGGAAATGTTCCTGGCTACTTCTCTGTGCCATCTTCCCCATGGCATCCAGTGCTCCGGCAATGCAGGACAACTGGCTACTCTTCAGACATTCCTGGTGTTTCATAGAGGCTTGCCTCTGTCTATGCAGTTTGCTCTGCTTAAATGCTTGTCCCCAAACTTTCTCTGCCTCCTACCTCACTTAGTAAATTTCTGCTTATCATTCAAGGATCAAATGGAAACATTTTTTTTTTCTCAGTAGGAGGACAAGATGTCGAAGTTTGTCATAAGCATAAACTTCATCTGTAAAGGGGCTCCTGGGTGGCACAGTTGGTTAAGGGTCCAGCTCTTGGTTTTGGCTCAAGTCATGATCTCACTTTGAGCTCTGTACTCAGCATGGAGTCTGCTTAAGTTTCTCTTTTCCTCTCCCTCTGCCTCTCCCCATTGTGTTGCATGTTCTCTCTCTCTCTCTCTCTCAAAATAAGTAAGTCTTTAAAAAAAAGAAATCTGTAAAATGATCTATATTTTTTAACCCGTTCTTCTTATCAATTTCCTAATTCCCTGTTTCTACTATGTTTACAAACAGAACCTTCAGAGAATTTGTAATGAAGAGAGGGAGAAGGGTAGATCAATACCCCATTCACCTCTCTCCTTTTTACCTCTTCAGTGGACACCAAAAATGCAGAATTAATAAAATATAAAGATAACATTGGCCTTCAGCCAGTGTTATGGGAGAGAGTTGATGGCTATAGGATATGCCATTTAAGAAGTTCTATTTTGGTTTGCTAATATAGTGACACATTTTTAAAAAATCTTAAAGTTAAATTTTGCAAACTGACACTGATAACAGGGCCTACCCATGGTAGTCATATCTTGACTCACAGAATCTTGGGATATTTTACCAGCTGGCATCAATCTCTTAAGTATATTCAGTATCTTAAAAATATTTCAAATGTCTCTGCTCAAATTTTATTTGAGTAGAAATTCTTTTCCTATTTAAGACACCCTCACAACTTTCACCCTTATTTCAGCACTAACCACCCCTCTTATTTGGCTTCCTTCCCCTCAGAACACATTTTACTGTCTTATTACATAGTTGTATTTTTTTTTATGTTTGTTGTCCATATCCCAAACAGACTTTAAGAACCATGAGTATGAGAGCAGTGTCTACCATGAGGTAGGTGTTTAACAAAATTTTGAGAAATAAGTAAGCGCATCTTGAAAAAGGCCTTTTCCATATTGTATAATTTCTAATTCTAACTATTGCCTCCCATTATCATAAAAACCAACATTCCATAATAAATAGGTTATATATTTTTTTCTTCAGTTTGGCGGCTTTTGTCACCGGTTGCTCAGTTGCTAGTTTTCCTTTGGGTTCTTGGATTATTTTCATATGTGTCATCTGTTCATTTGCACTAGAAAAATCCCAGTGTGAAATGGGATGCTTCAACATGGAACAGAAGAGGACTGACCTTCAAATGTGGGTGTACAGTCTGAGATCTGCATGAGTTATCTCAAGCCCAGCACCAAAGTTAAGCTATACATGTAGCCATTATAAGAGTACATATATATTATCACTTGATAGGTACCTATTATCTGTTAAAATCTATACCAAAGTTACTACCCGTACTTTTCTCATGGAATATCTTTCTGGTAGAAATACATGCATGAACATTTTAAGGCTTTACACATTCATTATTTTCACTTAGATTTTGGTATGTTAAAGATATTTATATGATTTGGAGTAGGGGAATAAAAAGAATTTTTCATTTACTCAAATTTTCTTTGCTCTTTAAAAAATTTATTTCTCCTTGCTTGCTGCTTTTGGAAGCAATGCTAGTGTTTGAGAGGGGAAACTTTCTCTTTCCACTACTGAGCTCAGGTAGCAGGGTACCATGAGACGGGGAATTCATTTATGATGGTGCTGCTAATCAGCACAGATCTTGACACATGATATTTGATTATTATCTTAGCTCTATAATTACAAATGTTATTTAGCAAGAAATTATTTCTCTCTCTTTAGACCCAGCTTTGGTAGTTGACTCTATAACCTCTAGAGTTGAGTTAATACACAGGTCTGATTTATTAGATTCTATAGAAAAAGGAAGAAGCCCCTTTTTTATTTCTTAATGTATTTTCATGATTTATTTACTGAACTACTTTCAGGTGTACAATATAATCATTCAATGATTCTGTACATTGCTCAGTGCTCAACGTAAGTGTACTCTTAATCCGCTTTATCTGTTTCACCTCCCCTCTGGTAACCCCTAGTTTCTCCTCTGTATTTGAGTCTGCTTTTTTTGTCTCCCTCCCTCTCTCTCTCTCTCTCTGTTTTTTGTTCATTGGTTTTGTTTCTTAAGTTCTACATATGAGTGAAATCACATGCTGTTTGTCTTTCTCTGACTTATTTTACTTAGTGAAAGTTCCCTGATTTAAAATTAGCTTGTCATTAATGTAACCAAATCCCTTTCTTGTCCCAGAAAAAAAAAAAAAAGTGATTTTCGAACATTATATAACATCCAGAAAGAAAAATAAAACAGATATACAGTTAGATTGCAGAATTGAGAAAAATGATTATTTTCTTGTGTTTGTTACACTGCGGAATGATTTTTAAGTACCTTTTTGATGCTAGCATGACTCAAACTCTATGCCCACATTTGGATAATTAATGCCTCAGATTATCCAAGCTCAAGAAATATAAAGCAACAAAGAAAAAATAAAAAGAAAAATTGATAATTTATTACAAATTGAGTAATTTACGTTTAAGCCTTCCCCTCCCCCTGCCCCAAGAAAACGGGTATGTATACATATTTAAAGGATGAATCAGAGGTTGGAAAAGAAATGTGTAATGATTGTGACCCCCAAAACAACAAGACCCAGAATATATAAAGATTCTTGAATTCAATAAGAGGCAGGCCTGAAGAAAAATGGACAAAATATGTAAAGAGACAATGTAAAGAAAAGGAAACCTGTGTGTCCAATAAACATGAAAAAATATGTTTTCTCAGTAAAAAACAGGAAAATGAAAATAAGACATCAGTGGGATAGTTTTTCAACTCCAGTAAAAACGTCTGACAGTTTCAAATGTTGATGGGCGTATGAAAAAAAAAGTAGCTCTGAATGGGAAGAAATCAGAGAGGGAGACAAGCCATATGAGACTCCTGACTCTGGGAAACAAACTGACGGTTGCAGAAGGGAGGTGAGTGAGGGGATGGGGTAATTGGGTGATGGGCATTAAAGAGGGCACGTGATATGATGAGCACTGGGTGTTATACTGAACTAATGAATCATTGAACATTATATCAAAAACCAATGATGTTGGGGTGCCTGGGGTGGCTCAGCTGTTAGCATCTGCTTTTGGCTCAGGTCATGATCCCAGGGTCCTGGGATCGAGCCCCTCATTGGGCTCCCTTCTCGGTGGGAAGCCTGCTTCTCCCTCTCACACTCCCCTTGCTTGTGTTCCCTCTCTCGCTGTCTCTGTCTGTTGAATAAATAAGTAAAATCTTAAAAAAAAAAAAAATGATGTACTATACCTTGGCTAATTGAATTTAAATAAAAAAAATAAATAAATTACCTGCTTAGAAACAAACCAGCAAACAAACATAGTAGCTCTCCTACGCTTTGTAAATACAGATTGGTACAACCTCAATAGAATGCACTTTAGCAACACCTAATATAGTCGTGGGTGCAGATAGTATGCAATTCAGTAATTCTACCCTTAGTCATACATTCTAGAGAAAATCTTTCAAAAACAACTTGCCAACCACCAACACATGAATAGGTCCAACCCATGGGTCCTCTCATAGCTGTCTGATATGAGTGCAGTTATCACACAAATTAACCCACACCAGAAGAATTGTGAGAATGAATAAATGTGGTTTCAAGCCACTAAAGTACAGAGTGATTTGTTTCACATAAAAAAGGTAACATATCCACTCATGTCTGTGTTATATATAAATATAGATACAGTGAAAAGAAAAATAGGATTGTATTACTCCTGTGGAAGAACAATATAGAGAAATATTTTTGCCATATGGGGCAAGATGTTTGTTTTTGTTAATCCCTCTATGGCTAGAGAAAACCAGAAAGATAACTAGAGAAGTATATTTCCTTTCCCATTCCAAAAAAGTAGCTGAGTCTTTTGTGTCCTGAATGCAGGCTCTCTTGGCATCAGATATCTTTGGGAACCTTGGTATTTTGTGATCGCAAGGAGAATTTGCTTTGTCTTCATCCTTTGAGAAAGGCTAGTTCTTCGAGTTGAAGTGGCTGAAGTGCTGAGCTCTAGAAGGAAAAGAAAATTGTGTTAGTTTAGGTTATCCTAGAAGCAGACACAGAGAAGGGGAGTTGAGTACCAGAGATTTCATTTGGGAAGTGCATAAAATAACAAGACAGAGGAGACGTGATTAGAGGAAGGGAAGGAGACCAATACAGTGTTCATTACTCACCCTGCTCCCACAGGACACTTGGAGCTCAACTCTGTAAGGAAAATATGAAATGGTACAAAACATCTGACTCAAAATCATCTCATCACCCTCTGCAGAGGGGTGAGGGAGCTGGAATATTTACATACAATCTCCAATGAACTGAATAAAGCCCGTTCTAGGGGGAGGACAGTGTTAATTTCCTGGACTGTTCAGACTGTTATTTGGGAGAAAAGCTCTTTCTGGTTCCAAGAAAAAAAAATTCAGTAAGCACAGAGAAGTTCCTTGGAGAACAATGAGAGAGAAATGGGTGGGACCTTATGGTATATGATCTAGGGATCTTACCCATAAGTGGGAAAAGTTCTTGCGGAGATATCAGAGACTGGCCCATTTGCCCAAAGGTTGGTAAGTGGGGACTGGGATGGCTTCAGGTTGACATGGTTACTCTGAATCCACACCTTGAGGGCAGAGTAGAGGCTGGTTCTGGGTTGGCTCTGCTTAGCCTCTCAGACTACCAGTTTCTCAAGGGTTCACAGGCTTCAAAGAGCAGATCCCAGGGCAGCCAGGTATAGCAGAAGGAAGAGCAGCAGTTTCAACCTTGTAAACCCTTAGAGACATTATGTTAGAGAGTGAGATGCCCCACCACCAAATGATTAAAGTGAGGTTTTAATCTCATTGGTAAGTGGGTGACATAATGCCTGAATGATTTAGAAAAACAAAACCACGTAAGGTTTCCTGCACCTAAGTGATATGTATCAGATTAATACTTGGAATGCATAATAATGTATTTTTTATTATTAATATATATGCAATATCATTTTAATCTAGTTACATTCTAAGAATGTATCATAATTTATTTAACCAGTGTCCTATCATTCAACATCAGTGTATTTTGAATAAAAAAAGATGATCATCCTGGAATCTTATCTATGTGAGGCTGAGAATTTCCTCAGAAGAAACCACTAAATGTGGAATTCTAGATAAAAGTTGTGTACAGGTTATTAAAATATGTTGCAAAATTGTCTTTCAGGATAGATATATCAATTTGTATGTACTTCTAAATGTACTTGGGGTCTTAATGATGATGTGGAAGTAGCATTTCAAAGCATATCTTAGTTACATACAACTATTCCTAACTTCCCTGTCTTAATCTTTTATTTCTCAAGACAATAGTTAAGTCATGACTTACCAGTACAAGTGTATCAAATGGTGACAAATTTTTCTTAATTAAACTAGCTGATATTCTTCCTGCTTTTGAGTTATTTCTGGAAACTTTGGACATTTTTTTCTTTGATGTTTAAGTTATCTGAACTCATTTGGTAAATGTACTTGCTTTTGTCTAATATTAAATTCAGGTTTGATTTAATGTCAGGGAGTTACTAGAATTTTAGTTCTATGGCTCATTTTATCCAGTTTTGTATTTTATTATTTTATTATTTATTTAGTTTTCATGATAGAGTACTGATAAACAGAATTCTGTGTATATTATAAATATCACTTGGTTGATTTACACTTGGAAATTCCAACAAGTAAAAGGAAAATGAGAGAGATTGTAGCTTTGATAAGATTAGTCTCATCAGGAAGTAATATTAAAATTGGCTTTCAGAATATAATCAAGCATTTGTCCAGTTATCTTTAATTGATCTGTAAAAACGAGAGTGCACATTGCAGATGAAATTGAAATGCATTACAAATCAAAGAAGAGGATAAAATAAAGCAATAAAATAGGATGGGGATTTTTCTTTTCATCTGGGTACTCCTGGACTACTTAGTATTTTTCCAATATTACTAGTGAGGGAAAAAAGTTCAATAGCTTAAAATGAATGTGCACTTTAAAATGAAGTGAAAAGGAAAGTTCTCACAGTTTTGGTTGCTTTTCACTCAAGAAGGGAGTTCCATGACAGACTGCTTGTTACTGCCTTGTCTGACATCATAGAGAAACCAGTCACTCAGGCAGCATGGGTGAAGGAGGGGAGAGAGGAGATAGAAATTAATGAGCCTGAATCTCCCTAGTGCTATTACTGCCTTACTCCCTATTACTAAGTTAGGCATGTAAAGATGTCCATTTCTTTTGTAGCCAGGAATGCTCAGGGAAGCAGATAAGATCATGGGTTTGGGCTTCACAGATACTGAACTTCATCTGTCTCTTACTTGCTAAATTGTAAGTTCTTTAATCTCCTGAAGCCTCAGTTTTCTTGTCTATAAAATGGGAAAAATAATACACCTCATTGGGTAATCGTGACAATTAACAAAGGCAGAAATGTGTGCATTGTCCAGGTTTGTTTGTGGTGTATATTAATTCTCGAGGGAGAGCTATGTTATTTTAATCTTTATTTTTGCTACTATCCCTATTACTATTATTATCATTATTGTAATGCTTGACTTTGGTTGAGGATTAGATCAGTTAGTAGTAATGAAAGTAGCATCCCACAGGATTAGCCTTCCTACTAATCACACGTAAAGATAAATCCCAGGGGCGCCTGGGTGGCTCAATTGGTTAAGCATCTGCCTTCGGTTTAAGTCATGATCCCAGGGTCCTGGGATTGAGCCCTGCATCTGGCTCTCTGCTCAGAGGGGAGCCTGCTTCTCCCTCTCCCTCTCCCTCTGCCTGCCGCTCTGCCTACTTGTGATCCCTCACTCTCTCTCTCTGTCATATAAATAAATCTTAAAAAAAAAAAGATAAATCCCAAATGATTCTTTTTACCATTGACTGTAGAATAGGCTTTCTCTTAGGTCCGTGGAGGGGGAATTCTTACTAAGATACTTAAAAGTCTGTGTCATTGCCCAGAAACTTAGTACACAAATGTGAGCATTTATAGGACTCATTGAGAATAGATATAATACAAAATAGTTCAGTGGTTACCAAAACTGGATGATGGTTAAAAATCACTCGGGGGGGATTTTAAGACATACAGAAACTGAGGTCCAATCCCGGACCTTCTGAATTAGAGTTCTCCTGTGGATTGTCTGTATGATAGAGAACATTTCTGATGATCAGATAGATGTGGCAACTGCTTCTATATTTCAAGATTAATTTTTAGAAATGCTATGCCATTAGTAAGATGGACTAAATACATTCTTCCCCCTCTTATGTCACTCAATGTTAATTTGAGGATTAATTTTCAGAAATGCTATGAGGAATACATGTGTTCTCCCCCATCCCTTTTACTTTTCTAGCAGTGTGGACCGTAGAATTATTCTAGTCTATTTCTGTCCAAGTACAAGGATCCTGGCACTCTTCCCTCATTCAGCAAAAGGAGTGATATGGCTGCATCTCATTTAATTCAAAGAAATCCATCCTCCTGGAGCTAAAAGTCATCTCTTTGTAGCAAACATTCACAGAAACTGGGGAGATGATCCTCTGATGTGCATCTGTGTGTACATTTGGGATTATCTATTATTTAAAAATCCAACAATTTATACAAAATGCCGGGAAATAAAATGCAGCTGTGGTTTGTGGGAGAGGGTTATGAGAGATGTCCAATGCCTTTCCTGTCCATTGGGTTTTCTTCATCCAGGCTGTTATAGCTTTCTCTTCAGACCAGATCTGAAAAATTAAATGCCTATAAGGACCAAGCAGGTAGCATACATGAGTGGAGCAGGTGGAGACTATTGCAAAATGGTGTCCTTAATTGACTAAGTTGAATTCTTTCCATATCATTCTATTTACAGATTATATAAGTAGTGATAGTCTTTACTTCTCAGGAGGTGTATGCTTTCTTCCAGTTTTCTTGAATACCAGGGTCCTTTGGGTAGAGCTTTCTTTTATTTTGAAATTTTGACAGAGAGATGAGTCCACCAGGTATTTCATTTTTCCTGGAACTCCACTTTAAGAAAAGTGACTGTGCAGGTGTGATGATAAATGGCAGCTGACACTGGGCTGCAGTATCTGGAGACAACAGCAGGAGTGAGGATGATGATGAATGGAAGAATTCATTTACTATCTCAAGAGAACAGCCATGTCTTTGCTTACTGTTTCAGTGTAGGAATAAAGACTTAATGTTTCTGGATCTGATATCTTTTTCTTTCAAGAGGTCTTCATATTTTTAAGAGATAAAAATTAATTAGAAAATTTAAAACGCATTGTTGGTTTATACAGTTCAGGCCAATCAAAACACTTTTGTGGGATAACATGTGGCCCATCTTGTACCCTCTAATAGAATCCATTCTAGACTTTTAATGATTTTAAGCTTAAAAATAACCATAGATAATTGGCATTGATTCATAGTGATGCTGTGCAATATTTTTCTGTTTAATAAAAAATGGTATTTTAAATTTTGAATTCTTTACAGTTTTAAAATTATACATTTCAAACATTTGGAAACAACATTCACTCTATATAGAGTCACGATGCCAGTTTTAAGTGTTCTTAGAGAAATTTTCATCTATTCATTTTGCAGATGAAGAAGCTGAGAGGCAAATGGAGTTGCTAAAAGTTATGCATTTAGTTAATGGTAGAGTCAGGGTTTGAATGCAGAATTCCTACCGTTCTACTATCATGTCTTCAATTTGTTTATTAGTTTGTTTACTATAAGTCCTGCAAAACAAGATTCAATAGACAAAATGTCCTTATGCAAACTTTTCTACTTTTCTAGTCCATAAGGTGACACGCACATGTATTTGGCACTTTAGCAGCAAAATTTAAGATGCCTTCCTAAATGTGTGCTTCATTATGATATTTCAACAAAACTTAGATTAAGTGATAGCAGAAGTAAAATGATCAAACTGGTCTCTTATTCTATATATCACTAAACTACTAGTTTTCTGCTTAATTGACTATATTGGTCATATTTTCATTTTTGGTTAGTAAGGCCTCAGGAATTGGGAAGTAAGGCATACATTGTGCTGCTTTTATTATTCTTAATTTTTTCTTGGAATGCATGAAGAGTGAGCTTTCTTTGAGTCTTTATTAGGGGGGAGAGGGAGGTGTCTTTATTTTTACTTTGTTCAGAGCATTTATTATAACTAATAAATTCCAGACCATTTTCCAATAGAATTCAGATCTTCCTGCCCAACCATATTTAGGAAATAGGTGATAATGCAGCCATGCATCAGAATCTGCTATTTCTTGGTGCTGAGAGATGAAGCCCAAATCCCATTTGCAGTGTTTATTACCTCTCAGAATCTGTGAGCAAGCATCTTTCCTGGTCCTTTCAGATCTTCTTGCCCAACCATATTTAGGAAATAGGTGATAATGCAGCCATGTAGTCTATTCAGAATCTGCTATTTCTTGGTGCTGAGAGATGAAGCCCAAATCCCATTTGCAGTGTTTATTACCTCTCAGAATCTGTGAGCAAGCATCTTTCCTGGTCCTTTTACTTGTCTGTCTTGTTTATTGGCTATCCATTTTCCATTGTTGTCCCAGGTTGGCTGCCAATGGTACATTTCTCAGCCACTTAATAACTTTACTTAGACAGATTTATAAGAAGCCAAGTGCTGTCAAGTCCCTGAGATGTATAGATTGAGGCTTTCTTCCTCTCCTCCACCCCTTCCAACTTTGCAGTGTAAGTCTGTCTCCTTAATAGC